>NC_137890.1:111412369-111562687 GCF_963455335.1 Martes martes | reverse complement strand
AGGGGCCAAACCCTGCCAAGTGTACCACAGGCAAAATGGTCATCACAGCCAGCCAGGCTGAAGGCAATCATGGCTCAGCCACAACAATAGGACACACACACACTCCACACAAGGGATACCACCAAAGCACCTAATTCTGGAGATGGGGGAATGAGCTACAGAGCATTACAGAACTTCTTCCCCACTAAGCCACTATTTTCAAAACCAGGAGATGTAGCTGACCTACCTAATATACAGAAACAAACACAGTTAGACAAAATGAGGAGAAAGAACAAGTCTCAGATAGAAGAATAGAACAAAATCACTGTAGAGAAGCTAAATGAATTGGAGATAAGCAACATACATGATAAAGGATTCAAAGTAATGGTCATAAGGATACCTACTGGATTTGAGAAAAGAATGATCTCAGTGAGAACTTCAGCAAAGAGATAGAAAATATAAGAAAGAACAAATCAGAGATGTATAATTCAGTAACTGAAATTTTAAAAAAAAAATGTACTAAAGGGAATCAGCAGATTAGAAGAGGCAGAAGAGCACATCAGCAATCTGGAAGACAACGAAATGGAAAGCAACCAAGCTGAAAAGCAAAAAATGAGAATAGGTTAAGACAAGTGTGATAACATTCACATTATTGGGAGACCAGAAGGAGAAGAGAGAGAAGGGGGCAGAAAATCTATTTGAAGAATTAACAGGAATTTCCTTAATCTGGGGAAGGAAACAGAAATCCAGATCTAGGAGTCCCAGGGAGCCCCCAGTAAGATGAACACAAAGAGGTCCACATTAAGACACACAATAATTAAAAGGACAAAAAGTAATGATAAAGAGAATTTTTAAAATATCAAGAGAAAGAGAATATTTATGACAAGAGAAACCCCATAAGGCTATCAGCTGATTTTCAGCAGAAACTTTGCAGGCCAGAAGAGAGTGGCATGGTATATTCAAAGTTTTACGAGGAACAAAACTTAAAAGAATATCCATCAAGGTTATTATATAGAACTGAAGGAAAGATAAAGAATTTCCCCGACAAACAAAAGTTAGAGGAGTTTATCATCACTAAACCAGTCTTACAAGAAATGTTACAGAGAATTCTTTAAGTGAAAAGAAAAGGCCATAACTAGAAGAAAATTATGAAAGAAAACAATTATGATAAAAGCAAACATATAAAGGCAATCACTTATAAAACCAGTATGCAAGTTTAAACAAAAAGGGAGACCCTCCCCCCCAAAAAAATCAATTATATCTACAAAAATTAGCCAAGGGACATACAAAATAAAAAGGTATAAAATATGACATCGTATACATAGATCCATGCTCCCAACACTGGAACTCTTAAATATATAAATCAATTTATTAGTAGACATAAAGGGAGAAATTGACAGCAATAGAATGATAGAAGGGGACTTTAATATCCCACTTACATCAATGGATCAATTATCCAGACAGAAAATATCAACAAGGAAATAGTGGCTTTGAATGATGCATTGGACCAGATGGACCTAACAGAGAACATTCTATCCAAAAAGAGTAAACGACACATTCTTTTCAACTGTACATGAAACAGTCTCCAGGATAGATCACATGGTAGGCAACAAAACAAGTCTCAATGAATTTAAGAAGATTAAAATCCTATCCAGTATCTTTTCTGACCACATTATGAAACTAGAAATTACAAGAAAAAATCTGGAAAGAACACAAACACATGGAAGCCTAACAACCTGCTACTAAATAATGAGTGGGTTAACCCAAAAAATCAAATATATTAAAAAACACATGAAGATGAAAGAAAATGAAATCACAATAGTCCAAAAACTTTACAATGCAGCAAAAGTAGTTCTAAGAGGGAAGTTTATTTATAATGATACAGGCTTACCTCAAGCAAAAATTTCAAATGAATAACTTAACCTTACACCAAAGGGAGCTAGAAAAAAGAACCACCAAAACTAGTAGAAGCAAGGAAATAATAAAGATCAGAAGAGAAATAAATGAAATAGGGACAAAAAAAGAAAAGATCTAGAGCTATTTCTTTGAAAATATAAACAAAATAGATTAACAAAATTGATAACCCTTTAGCCAAACTTGTCAGAAGGAAAAAAAAAAAAAAAACCCTCAAATACTCAAATTATGGAAGAGAAACAACAACTGATATCACAGACATATAAAGGTTTATAAAAGAATATTATGAAAAATTATATGCCAACAAATGGGACAACCTAGAGGAAATGGATAAATTCCTAGAAACACAAAATCTCCCAAAACTGAATCAGGAGGAAACAGAAAATTTGAACAGACAGATTACTTGTAATGAAATTGAATCAAAATCAAATATTTCCCAACAGACAAAAGTCCAGATCCAGATGCCTTCATAGTTGAATTCCAAACATTTAAAAAGTTAATACCTGTTCTGAAACTATTCTAAAAATAGAAAAGGAAGAAGAACTTCCAACTCTGTATGAGGCCATCATTACTCTAATACCTATATCAGACAAAGACACTATAAAAGAGAGAGAAAGAAAAACAAAACAGACCAATATTTCTGATGAACACATGCAAAAAAGATGCAAAAAATATTGGCAAAATGAATTCAACAATATTTAAAAAAAAATATTCACCACAATGTTTATACTAAAAAAACAATCATTGCCCTTCCACCAAATGGGATTGATTTCAGGGAGACAATGGTTGTTCGATATTTGCAAATCAATAGGAAACATCATATTAACAATAAGAAATTATAAAACCATATGATCATTTCTACAGATGCAGAAAAAGCTTTTGATAAACTACAACATCTTTTTCATGTCGAAACTAAAAAGTGTGCTTAGAAGGAACATGCCTCAACACAATCAAGATCATATGAAAAACCTGCAGCTAGCATCATATTCAAATGGTGAAAAGCTAAAAGATTTTCCTCTAAGATTTTGCCCACCCTTACCACTGTTGCCAACATAGTACTAGAAGTTCTAGATGAAGCAATCAGGTAAGAAAGAAAAGGCATCCAAATTATTAAGGAAGAAGTACATGGTGCCTGGGTGGCTCCATTGTTAAGCGTCTGCCTTCGGCTCAGGTCATGATCCCAGTGTCCTGGGATGGAGCCCCACATCCGGCTCCCTGCTCCTTGGGAAGCCTGCTTCTCCCTCTCCCACTTCCCCTGCTTGTGTTCCCGCTCTCACTTTCTCCCTTTCTCTCTCTCTCTGTCAAATAAATAAATAAAATCTTAAAAAAAAAAATGAAGAAGTACAACTATCATTATTTGCAGATGACATGATAACTGTACATAGAAAACCCTAAAGATTTAACCAAAAAACTATTAGAATAAGTTCAGTAGGTAGGATACAAAATTAATATATAGAAATCAGTTGTATTTCTATACATTAATAAATAGTTGAAAAAGAAATTAAGAAACCCATCTCATTTATAATCGCACCAAAATTCCTTACCCCATACACAAATATAAACTCAAAAGGAATTAAAAACCTAAATATGAAGCCTGGAAATATAAAACTTCTAAAAGAAAACAAGTAGTATTCCCTTTGACATTGGCATATTTATGGGTAGGTCTTCTCAGGCAAGGAAAACAAAAGCAAAAATAAGCTAATGAGACTATACTAAAAACTTTTACATAGAAAAAAAAATCAACAAAATAAAAAGGCTATCTAGTGAAATGGAGAAGATATTTGCAAACGATATATCTGATAAGTGATAAATATTAAAATATATATAAAGAAATTTCTAAAACTCAAAACAAAAAAATGATCTGATTAAAAAATTATCAGAGGTTCTGAATAGACCCAAAGAGGACATACAGATGGCCAACAAAGACATGAAAAGATGCTCAACATCATTAATCATCAAGAAAAATGCAAATCAAAACCACGATGAGATATCACCTCACACCAGTCATAATGGCTAGTATCAAAAAGAAATAACAATTCTTAGGGAAAATATGGAGAAGAAGAAACACTCAGGCATTGTTGATAGGAATATAAGTTGGTGTAACTACTGTGGACACAGTACAGAAGTTCTTGAAAAAAAAAAAAAAAAAGAAAAGAAAAGAAATACCGTATGAGGGGCGCCTGGGTGGCTCAGTGGGTTAAGCCTCTGCCTTCGGGCTCAGGTCATGATCTCAGGGTCCTGGGATCGAGCCCCACATCGGGCTCTCAGAAGGGAGCCTGCTTCCCCTTCTTTCTCTGCCTGCCTCTGCCTACTTGTGATCTCTCTGTCAAATAAATAAATAAAATCTTAAAAAAAAAAAAAAAGAAAAGAAAAAAGAAAGAAAGAAAGAAATACCATATGATCCAATAATTCCTCTATAGGATATTTACACAAAGAAAATGAAAACAATTTTTAAAAAAAGACATATTTTATGTTTATGGGAGGTTTTTGTTTTTTGTTTTTTGTTTTAACAATAGCTAAGATATGGAAGCAACCCAAGTGTTCATGAATAGATGAATGGATAAAGAAAATGTGAGATACACATACACACACACACAAACTGGAGTATCATTCCATCGTTTAAAAAGAATGAAATCTTGCCATGTCTGACAACATGAATGGGCCTAAAGGATCTTATGCTAAGGAATGTCAGAGAAAGAGAAATACCATATGATTTCACTTATATGTGGAAACTAAACAACAACAAAACAGACTTCTAAATACTGAGAACAAATGGGTGGTTGCCAGAGAGGAGGTGGGTGGAGGATGGGTGAACTATGTGATGGGATTAAGAGGTAGAAACTTTCAGATCTAAAATGAGTAAGTCATGGAGATGAAAAGTATAGCATAGGGAATGAAGTCAATATTTCAATAGTCAATAATGCAACAAAATTGCAATAGATGTAACTCCACTTATGGTGATCATTGAGTAATGTATAGAATTGTCAAATCATTGTGTTATACATCTAAAATGAATATAACATTTTATGTTATTTTTTATTCTCATATAATTAAGAAATAAATAAAGTACATCTGTACTTCAGCAATTTCTTCAACACTTCCAGGGTTTTGTTTTTTGTTTTTTTGTTTTTAATTCTAGTTTTAAAGCGAAATTATATTTGATAGTTTGTTTTATACACATGCATACATATAACTTTATGTTTCACTTTGGAGTATGTATATTTTTATGTTTGCTTTATTTCTTGAGTTTATTATAATATGTACCTTTTAAACAGATAGAGACATTTTATATATAAGAATATTTTGCAGGGTTTTTGTTTTGTTTTGTTTTGTTCCACTCATTTTTCTAAACAGTGTTTGCATCACATTTAGGTGATTGGAAAGTATGTTGGATATCATCTTTAAACTCCAAACAAGAAATTGTTTTGTCATGAAAAGGATCAAGATATAGCAAAACCTTCCTGGTATGCCCCCCCAAAACAATATTAGGGATGCTAGAGTAATTACACAGATTCCAGGTGAAGGCTGTTGTTACACACAAATTGGTCATTTCCAGAACAATAAGGGATTAATAAAAATCATGTTGCAGGGCACTGGAAAGAACAAAATGCCTTGCAATTTCAAGAATGTTATAAAAATAGGGGCGCCTGGGTGGCTCAGTGGTTTAAAGCCTCTGCCTTCGGCTCAGGTCATGATCTCAGGGTCCTGAGATTGAGCCCCGCATTGGGCTCTCTGCTCAGCAGGGAGCCTGCTTCCTCCTCTCTCTCTGCCTGCCTCTCTGCCTACTTGTGATCTCTGACTGTCAAATAAACAAATAAAATATTTTTCAAAAAAAAAAAAGAATGTTCTAAAAATAAACTTTGAGCAATTACAAAAATCTGGAAGATCTGCAAACATGGGTGAATGACCCCTTTCTGAACCAGTAATGGAATCAGCAAATTCTCAAAAACATACCAAGTAAAGAAAATGGACCAGTGGGTCCAAGCTAGATATCAGTCCCTCATCCACACCTGAGGAGAAACTGGTGACTCCTGTAAATTCTTCAGTTGCACTCAGTTATAATTTAATCCATACATAGGTAATCCAACCGTATCCATTGGGTAAAGTTAGTTTGCCTCAGCTCATTTTATTGATTTGGTACAGTTAAAGAACTTTCCTACCTGGGGGAGTTTAGAACCCAGTGGAGAAGAGGGTCAAACAAGCCAGTGTGATGCAGACAGCTCCCTCTTATTTCTGCAGTCAAAATGTTGGCCTACTCCTTAGCAAAACTGGAAAAGAAGGTTTCCAGAGTGCTGGCTTTCACAAGGCCCATTTACAAGCAGGTGTTCTAGATGTTACTCACACACCTTAGCTCTTTTCCAGCAAAAGCAGATGCCTCTAATCTTGCCTGTACACCTAATCTCACCTAGTTCTTTGTGTTTAGAACACCTTTTCTGTACATGACTGAAGATTAAGGTTTAGTACATATTCAGAGAGCCTAAGTTCAAATTTCATATTTACCTTCAATTACATTAACTATCACCTTTAACCAACTAGAAAAAGTACAGAGAAAATAGCCATGTATCATAACGTGGTACCAACCCATCTTTTTAACCCTTCACCATGCATTTCACAGATGTTTCTTGAATTCTACTAGGTGGTAGGCACTGTCACCTGTGTGAACCCTTTAACCAAACTTAATCCCTCAGTTATCCCATGCTTACCCTTCAAACTTCTTTACTCTGAAATCTTGTTCTTGTTTCCCCCTCACCTGGAATGTCCTTTGCTCTGCTTCTGAAATACCTCATTCCTGCTCACTCTTCACAGACCAGTTTAGGTTTCAGACTTTGAAAGCATCCTCTCATCATTTCAAGCCATCTTACTTTCTAATCTTTTACAGAAATAGTTTCCTCTAGGACTAACTTGATACTTTGTATGTCATGTTCAGTATTTCCAGCAATCTTTCATGATGCTGGCTTTTCTCAAGCTGGAATTCTGAAAATCGGGGGCTTTGTTTTATATTTGGTATCCTTGCATTTTCTATCTCAGAACACTACTCCTGGTATGCATTTAATAAAGCTCAGTGAGCCTTTTGCTTGACTGTCACTTTCTCATTCCCCATGTTCTCTTCTGGTAGTGCTCCGTTTTGTATGGTGAAAGCCACTAGGACCTCCCAGAATTCTGCATTCAGGTACAGAGGGGCTGAATAAAGCTGATTGTCCTAGGTACACATTTCTGCCTCCATAGGTAGCCCCAATTGTGGTAGATTGAGAAAAATCAAACTGCAGGAATCATCATCGTGCCCTGGCATACAGCATTGGTAACTGCATCTCAGGAGATGACAGACTAGCAAAATGAGAGAGGGAAAACTTGAATGGAACATTTAGACCAGAAAAATAAAACCTATCTCAAGATTTTTCACATTTTGGGTTTCGTATTTCCAAAACACATGTGCCAAGTTCTGCCTACATTCCCACTGGCACTCCATTTCTTAAGAGTAGTTTTGTTAAAACACTTAGTGGGCTTCAATGAGAGATGTAAGCGTATAAAAATGCAGGGTTGTGAAAAGGTAGATTGACTGTATAAGAGGGGAACAGGGGCATACAAACAGCCCTAACACAGATGAGCTTCCACACCGTGTGTCGCAACGAGAGACTCCCTTTCCCACTCTCTAGGGGTATGTAGCCATTTGAGAACACCCAAGACCGAATCATGACTATCAAAGACCCATGCTGCATCATCACACTGCTGGTGGCCAGGAGCCAGCACTGTCATCACTTGGTTTTGTGCTGCTTAGGGCAGAAAATCTGATTGTTCAGCAACATGTAATCAGCTTAAAACAAATCTGGAAGATGTTACTCAAAGACGAGATGATATCCAGGCCCTGGAATTTTGTGCAGACAAAGAAAATGAAGGATTTGCCTTAAGATAAAAACTGTATCTGAAGCAAGAAATTTGAGGCCTTGGGACAAGATTCAAGTCAATAAGTTTAATAGTAAGGCTTTAAGAAACTGGGATCACAACCCAAACAAGCCAGGCTAGTCCTGCAGAGCAGTGAGAGAAGCCAGGGTCCAATTTCTAGAACTAAAATCCTCTCTGTCTTCTATGACTAGATACTACTTATATTCTTCAGAGAAGGTACACTCTCAAGAGAAGTGGAATTACATTTAAACACCGAGATGATAGAAGTCTTAAGAACTGAACTGAGTCATGTTTAACTACTTATGTAGCCTATAAATGAATATATCATTCTGTCTCTACTAACCTTCCCCCCACCCTTTTATTGGAAAAAAATAGGGATAGCAGTACTAGCTTTAGTAGTATTTGGGTACAAATCTCCTTTTCTTCCTTCCACATTCACTCCCCCACCACTCCTGGTGTGCTAATGTAGCAGAAGTGGGATTTAAAATATTATGTGTGGCTGCAGAAGGAAACAGACTCTTTTAACATAAAAAGCTGCAGCAAATACATTATTAAAATGTTACTCTACAGAAATGTAAAAGCCTGCTCTGAGAAAGTTCACCCTAAGCCCTTTCTAGTCAATGCCCCGATCCTTTTTTCTCTACCTTCAGGGGCTATTGAATGACATCCAGCCTTCATGACTACCAGAGACAGAAGAATGGGAGTAATAGAAGGGTGAGCATGAGAGAGTCTTGAAAGGTGAGTGAAAACAGCCAATGCTTATTGAGTGCTTACTATTCACTATATACCATTTTAAGTACTACATTTATTTTATTACGTTTTTAAAGATTTTATTTACTTATTTGACAGACAGAGATCACAAGTAGGCAGAGAGAGAGAGAAGAGGAAGCAGGCTCCCTGCGGAGCAGACAGCCCGATGTGGGGCTCGATCCCAGGACCCTGGGATCATGACCTGAGCTGAAGGCAGAGGCTTTAACCCACTGAGCCACACAGGCTCCTCAAGTACTACATATATTTTATTTAATCCTCATAACAAACTCTTGAGAAAAGCACTCTTAATACCCATTTTGCAGATGAAGAAAGTCAGGTAGGGGAGGTTAAGTAATTTGTCTATCACTTCACATGGAATAAGTGTTAAAACTGAAATTCCAAGGTCTGAACTGAGACCATGCTCTTTTCCACTAAAATTTACTGTGTAAGAGTGGGATTGCCCAGGCAAAGAGAGGGAGGAAGGTTGTTTGGGATAGGAGTCACATGAGTAAAGGTGCAAACACATGAAATAAGATTGGTGCTGAGAGCTCTAGAAATTTTAGAAAGCATATAGGAAAGATTGTGGAGAAGTCAGTTATAGCCAACTCCAGAGATGTTAGGATTTGCTGATTTACCAATAGATGGCTAAGCTTGTAATATTAATGGATGTGTTTCCCCTGGTATGGTATCTCCTGGAATCAGTGACCTTTCCCTTGTCTGCTGGGCTATGAGGCATCAGTTGTGTTAAGAGAGGGTTGATAAATCGGAAGAGAAAATATCAGCTTTGTAAAGGCCTTTGGAATACCAGAGAATATCAGATTATTGTGTTTGTGAACAGTGAAGTATTGTGCAATAATATTTTGACCAGGAAAGATTTGGACTGACTCCTAATATGTAAGAGAAGTTCTCCTCCAATTAAAAAAAAAAAAAAAATTCTCCAGGCTGAGGAAGGGCAGAGAGGAAGGTAGGGATAATATGACTTGCACTAGGGTTAGAATGTCAGAGAAAGGTAAATGTGTCTCAAAATTGAAACGCAGTCCAGGGAGCCAGCAAGATCCAGAATTCCCCATTACCCAGTATTGTAAAGGGGCAACAGCACAGAAATGGCTTCATGGAACATCTAGATAGAAAGACCTTGGCTGTAGCAAGTTTACAGGAATGCCATAGTGGAAGCAGGTAAAGGTTGTCTACAAGCCAGAGAAAAGTTCAGTATCTCTTGCTAGAGAGCTTGCCTGGAGAGGTCTCTGTTTGCAAACGAGAGTAAAAGAGCAACATACAGGTGCTGAGGAGCAGAGGTCACATTAGTGATCTAAGTCTCAAATGATGTCACTGTGGTTGGATGTAGACAACCTGGACCAGCTTCCTTTTGCCCCATCCGTCTCTTACCATATTGTCTTAACACTAGGTATTCCTTTCTCAAGAACCGAGTTTAGAGGGGCCCCTGGGTGGCTTAGTTGATCAAGCAGGTGACTTGATTTCAGCTCAGGTCATGATCTCAGGGTCCTGGGACAGAGCCTGGTGTGGGGGTCCACACCAAGGATGGAGTCTTGAGATCCTCTCTCCCTCTGTTCTCTCCTTCCCTGCCCCCGAACACATGTGTGCACACACTTACTCTCACTCACTCGCAAATAAAATAAATAAAACCCTAAAAAGAAAAAAAAAATGAGTTTGCAGATGGGCAACTTTAGTCACTAAGAATTTAATTTGCAAAATTAAATTCCTTATACACCTTAATTTGTGACTTGGCATTCATGCCTATTATACACCAAAGTTTTACTTTTTATAGTTATAGATACAGATATAATCTGTAATGTATAAACAAATTAAGGGAAGTACAGAGATGGATTTCAAAGAAAGAAATCAACTTGGGAAGGACAGATGAATTGAGAATTGAAGGAAGCAGTGAGCCAGATTGGAGTGGGGGTTAGGACCAACTCCAACTTAATGAATAGGCATTTTTCATAGATGGACTAGGATGTCAATTTACACTTATTTAAATAATTTTAAACAAATGTGCTTATTTCTTTGTCACCCTCTCTGGGTAGGACATCTAAGGGACATTCTTTTCTTTCCATTTGTAGACTCCTCATCCCGTGTATGAATTTGCTCCAGACAATTATTCTAGCTCTTTCTTTGGGATGACTTAAATATCTATATCCTCATTCCTCAACTGACCCTTAACAATTCAGGATGGGGCATTTTATTTTTATTTTTTCAAGATTTATTTGAGACAGAGAGAAAGAGAGGAAGAGAGACCATGCATGTGTGAGAACTTGGACAGGAAGAGGGGTAGGGGGAGGGGCAGGGGGAAAGGAAAAGAAGCTCAAGCAGACTCTGCGCTGAGCATGGAGTCTGACCATGGCTTGATCTCATGACCCTGGGATCATGACCTTAGCTGAAATCAAGAGTCAGTCACTCAACTGACTGAGCCACCAGGTGCCTTGAGGATGAGCATTTTATTTTTGCATTTCTTCTAAATTCTTTGCAGAACTACCTCACCAAATAATGTAAAAACTTGCTGCCATAATTCCATTTTATAACACTTCTCTGAAGTTTTCAATTGTATTGACTTCATTTAAGTTTTTCCGAACTTAAAAATATGAAGCCTGTAGTTAGATTTTCTTCTAAATTACAACAACGGTACCAAGGAATCCAGTTTAATTTGAATCATTTTAAACAACCATAACTTTGTGCAGCTCTAAACTTTATTTATCTTACTTTTTCACATTAATGCATACCAACATATCATAGCATTTTCCAATGTTTTTTTTTTCCCTAAGATTTTATCTAGAGAGAGAGAGCATGAGCAAGGGAATGGGGAGAGAGAGAATCTCAAGCAGACTGTGCTGAGGAGAGCCAGATGCTGAGCTCGATCTCAAAATCCTAAGATCACGACCCGAGCTTAATTAAGAGTCAGACACTTAACTGACTGAGCCACCCAGGCACACCACTTTCCCATGATCTTAAACACTTTTATAGAGTCCTTAATTTCTCACCTCAAGCTTCATTTTTATTATATCCAAATATTTTTTAGCAGTATTTGAATAATTATTTCTTTTTTCTGTAGTATGTGTCCTGTTATGACCTTGTTATGAAGGGCATTTAAGCTACTTGTCTAAACTCAATTTTCTCATCTCCAAATACAAATATTGAGAAAAATTATTTAGCTAATGCTTGTAAGTCACTTCCAGTGTGCTGGTTCTGTTCTCAGCACTTTGCAAATATTTGTTTGGTCCATCTTCATAAGATCTCGAGTAGATAGATATTTCCCATATCCCTACTTTATGAAGAAACTATGGCACAAAGAGGTTAATTTGTCTGAGGACCCACAGCTACTAAATTGTGAACTAGGAGCTGAGCCTCTGATACTTGACCATTACACAATGCTGCCTCTCCATTTAAAAAAGCTTAGACTCTATCTGCATTTATACGTTAAACAGAGTTTCTACTCTTAAGGCACTGACAACGTCAGTACTAACGTACTAACAGTTAAAGTGCTGACAATTTAGTACACATGCTTACAATCAAATGATCAATAATTTTCACCTGCTTCAACTGACCATTGAGGATCTGCCTTCAAAGCATTGACCATACATCTGGCAGACGTTGAGCCTTATTAAATGTGGATTATAATTATACACTAAAGACACTAATAGGTTTGCTAACCATGTTTGTCCACTGGAAACTTATCACTGGTCATATCAGCTCACGGGCACACATGTCTCAAAGGAGTCTGGCACTGAAGAAAACTAAGATATGAATTTGTCTTTGCCAACTGTTCCATCCTTCAATATCTCTCCCTTGCATCTATCCTTCGGACACTTCAGACAAGCACAAAGAATCACCTTAAACTTATGCTTTGAGTGAAATTCGCCACTTAAAATAATAATTTACATTTGCATTGCACTCAACTACTCTCCAGTCCAGGCTTTCTGACACCCAAGGTGAATTTTTGCTGGTTAAAACCAGCAATTAGAAAGCCGAAGGTAAGAGGCTGGGATTACCTCAAGAAGTTTTACATCTCTGTAGAGAGTGGCTTAGACTTTCCCAGTTAAGATTTTTCCACCCAAGTACTAAACTAGGCCTGACACACTTAAGAAATGGGCAGAAGACATGAATAGACACTTTTCCAAAAAAGAGATCCAGATGGCTAATGGATACATAAAAAGATGCTCAACATCACTCATTATCAGGGAAATACAAATCAAAACCATGATGAGATACCATCTCACACCTGTCAGGATGGCTAAAACTAACAACACAAGAAACAATAGGCATTGGTGAGGATGCAGAGAAGGGGAACCCTCTTGCACTTATTGGTGGGAATGAAAACTGGTGCAGCCACTCTAGCTAACAGTATGGAGGTTCCTCAAAATGTTAAAAATAACCCTGCAATCCAGCAATTACACTACTAGATTTTTACCCAAAGGATACAAAAATGCATATTCAAAGGGATACATGCACCCCAATGTTGACAGTAGTCTTGTCAATAATAGCCAAACTATGGAGAAAATCCTAATCTCCACTGAGTGATGAATGGATTAAAAAATAGTACACAAAAAATAAATAATAGTACACACACACACACACACACACACCACACATTGGAATATTACTCAGCCATCAGTAAGAATGCAATCTTGCCGTTTGCAACAACATGGATGAAGCCAGAGTGTATCATTATGCTATGTGAAATAAGTCAGAGAAAGACACCATATGATCTCACTCATATGTGGAGTTTAAGAAAGAAAACAGATGAACGCAGGGGATGGGGAAAAGAAAAAAAGGAGAGAGGGAAACAAGCCTTAAGAAACTCTTAATGACAAAGAACAAACTGAGCGTTGTAGAAGGGAGGTAGACAGGGGATGGGCTAGATGGGTAATGGATACTAAGGAGGACACTTGTGATGAGCACTGGTTGTTGTTTGTTAAGTGATGAATCACTGAATTCTACTCCAGAAACCAATATCGCACTGTACGTTAACTACCTAAAATTTAAGTTAAATTAAAAAACAAGTTAAAATAAATAACATCTCAGTTGTCAAAACAACAACAACAAAAAAGACTCTTCCTATGCATTTTGTTTCTTTGTAAAGCCCTGGATAATAAATAATTACAATGGCTTACAAATTTAGGGGGCTGATGTGTATTAGGCACAGTTTCGTAAACGTCACATTTTTTTTCTTAAAACAATCCTTGGAAGCAGATGATACCAGTACTCTATTTTTGAGTTGTGAAATTGAGGCTGGGAAGTTAAATAATTTTCTCAAAATCCATATAACTGCTCAGGACTGAATGTGTATGCTTTCATGAAGCAAGTTTGGTTTTCTATTGCTTCCCAGCAAATTTCCACACAACTTAGCGACTTAAAATAATCATTTTATTTTACTCACAAATCGATGGGTCTGGAACATGGGAAGGGCTTGGCAGGGCTCCTCTCTGATCCATGTGGCGTCATACGGAACAGCCCAGGCTAATGAATCTGCTTTCAGGGTGGCGTCTTCCTTCATGTACCCGTTGCCTCAGTGCTCCTTGCCGTTTCTCCTCCTCTAGCGCTTCCCCATGTAGCTTGAGCTTCTCACCACACAGTGGGTTGAAGAGTCTCATTTCTTATATTGAAGCTGTCTTCTAAAAGCAAGTTTTCCCAGAGAAAAGGAGCAGAAACTAGCATTCCTCTTTAACGTAGGCTGGAAATTTTACCTTATCTTAATGGTCAACGCAGTCCAAGGCTGCCTATATTTATAGAGGGGAAATGGGCCCCACCTTTCAATGGGAGGAGTGTCAAAGCATTTGCAGCTGTAGTCAATCGATAGTGCCTGCAGCCTCTTCAATCAATCAAGCATTTGCAGTCAGGTGGTGGCTTAGGCTGGAGGCCTTTGAAGGCTCTTTTGCATGGGACAGCCCAGTTCGCTTCCTTGTGTGACTGCAAACTGATGTTGGCAATTGGTTGAGAGCACGGATAAGGCTGTTGACCAGGGTGCCTACCCTATACACAATCTCACTGTGTAGATTCTCAAGCATGGTGGCTGGATTCTTAGAGAGAGTCCTAAGAGTTATCATTCCTGGAGGCAGAGCAGAAGTTGCAAAGTTCTGCCTCAATGTATTGGTCAGGGGATCATTAAGAGGATCTGATTCCCAAGTAGAGTAGACTCCACCTCTTGGTATGAGGCACCAACTTCTATCAGTTGCAAGGTCTTCTCATAAGGTGCTTGCCTTCTATCAGAGTGCACACTTTTGTTTTTTATTTACCAGTTACATATTTCATGCAGTGAAAGTTATGGTTTAATGTATTCATGAAGGAATGCCACCAACTAAGGGACCCTCAGCCCAGATAGACTGAACCATAGGAAATGTCTAATACTCAACCAGCTTTGACCAACAAAAATTGCAATTTCATGATTCAACTTAAAATTTTAGGTGTCAGCATCTTCTGTCAGCATCGAGATGTGTAGTAAAATAAAAACACTTTAGGGGCGCCTGGGTGGCTCAGTGGGTTAAAGCCTCTGCCCTCGACTCAGGCCATGATTCCAGAGTTCTGGGATCAAGCCCCACATCGGACTCTCTGCTCAGCTCTCTCTGCCTGCCTCTCTGCCTACTTGTGATCTCTGTCTGTCAAATAAATAAATAAAATCTTAAAAAAAAAACCACTTTATATGAATATTTAGCAGAATCAGAAAGAAAGATTTGCTATCTTAACTTTTAGAGAAAAAAAGGTCATTTTATGCTAGCTCAGAATTGCCAGACCAACATTTCTATCTTATGCTTACTTATATCCCTTAGTCCAGATCTTTGAAGCCCTTCCTGGCATTGATTCTCTAAGTTTATGAGGCCAATGCTTATATTTGGTGAATACTTGTAAAGGCCTGCTCTCCAACCTTATCCCCATGGGAGGGAATAAGGTCAATTCACTGTGTCAATAGAAATGAAAGTGTTCTCCTTCATACCACATCTTCTATTTTTCTTTGTGACTTTCCCAGTGTTGCTCCCCACATGAAGGACCTGTTTTACAATTTACTTCTAACAGAAAAGGTTTTCAATAATGGATTCCCCTGTGAAGCTCCCCACAGCTCTTAAAATGAGGGAAGGGAGCCAAACCTCCAAGCTCAAAGTCGACAACTTGCTGGTATATTTTAGGAAGGAATTATTATGTGTCAATAACTCTCTTATTATTATGGTTTATATGGTATGAAACACTCAACAAATGTAAATTACTAACAGCAATATGATTATGACTATAATTCTGTCTCCTTTGTCTTGCCATTACTTAGACAGTATTAATTGAAGCAACTATGTTTTCTATCTCTCACACCTCCAAAATTTTAAATATTTAATGATATATGGTTGAGACACCATAGTATCTTTGGTCTCTAAGAGAGCAAGCCTCATATCTTCTCAGTGAGGTTCTAAATCTTAACGTTGGGAGTTTAGGGATTTTACTTGCTCTTTGAAACACAACAATCTGATAATAACACTCCTGACTTCAGAAGACCAGCGTAGACAAAACTTGAAGTGGGAATTGGAGCAAAAGATATTGTCTCTTTCAGTGGTATCCTACAGCGTATTACAGGAGGGTGTGAACTCATGATATGTAAGTAGAAAAGAAAGGATGCTAACAACAGTTCTATCTCTAAGGAAGTCTGGGCTCTGCTTGGTGTTTGGGCTGAGATACAAAACAATTTCTCTATTTTCCCAAATAGTTCACCCCTCCTTAATTATAGCTCTCAGACGAATGTTTTGTTACCATCAGAAAGCAGGCAAAGCAGGAAGGAAATAATCAGGCATTTTCACTTAAAACATTGAATTTTAATACCTCTTTTCCTCTCGCTAACAGACCTTTCAATTTTACTTCTTACATGTTTTAAGTATGATCAATTTTACCTTTCAAGATATTATTCCTCATCCATAAAATTACACAAAAATTGCCATAAACAAGCTGACTGAAAAGGAACAATCGTTGTACATTTTAAAAAAAATAACCTTCATGTTTATAGAAATAATAAAGCCCATGCAGTACTTCTTTTAAAGATCTTGCTCTAAACAAACTGAATTATTCATGCATAGAATTGTACAGCATTAGAACACCTGTTTTCAATCATGCATAATGTAAAATCACTCATTACCTCACAAGAGCCTCTACATCTCCAGCAATCAAATGGCATTGAAACAGCAAAACAGGTGCCTGGCAGGTGGATCCAAGCAGATGTTTTTGGCTTGCGTGCCTTTTCTTGTACAGGTGTGATGATCTTGTTTTCAACTGCATAATTGCTATTTAAATAGGTAATATTTGATTCTTATGTACTTTAATATTTATTTTTGCTTCTTCAATTCCTCCCTCTTTGCCACTGCCTGGGCTTGAGGTGGATTTGAAAGCTTTGGGGATCCTGTGAGGTGGAGAGATGCCAGCCGAAGTTGCCGTTCCACATGGTCTTTCACGGATTTACAGGGCGATGGGACCTCCTGTTAAAAGTACAGTTTCTGGGTGAGCCCGTGGAGTTTCAGCAGCCGGGCTAACTACTGAGCAGGAAAGAAAAAGTTACTTTCCCTTGTTAGGTATCATCCCAAAGTCATATTTAACCATTTCCACTATGCATTCCATGAATTTTAAACGAAGTCAATGCAAATCTATGCGTGCAAATCAGAACGAGAACATCTCTCTTCAGCTGCCGATACACAATTTATTGAACTTCTACAAAGATAGCTCTGTGTGTATCTTCCTTTTGAGGCATCAAATGCGTTTGCTTAAGCATGTTTTAGTAAAACATCTTTAAATCTCAGCTGGAAATGGGGTTTTCACTTTGTACTAGATTTATCCAATATAAATTCACTCAAGCAGAATAAGTAATGCCGCTTTCAACAGGGGGAGTTGCAGGCACCTTACTTCCCTGTTTGTTTAGTTCTTCCTTTAAAAACAAAAAAGATCAACAGATTTATCAGTGAAAGGTGCCGTATTGAAATATGCAAAGACGGGCAACTTTATTTCTGAGGACAGGTGCAGCATGAATTGTGTGGTGTTCAATTCACGCTGTCATTCTCTGAAAATTTTGTCCCCATTTTTCATGGGTTTACAATGAGTTAGGTTGCCCGAGTAGAATTACAGGTCACTCTGCTCACATAGGTGGAGGTTTGGGCGCACATCTATCTCAAAAACTAAAGTTACTGTCACACCGGGCAAGCGAACGCATGGACCATACCAAGAGCAAAATATATCTCTGACATGTTACATTACACCACTGGTATTTTGGATAAGCTATGAAAAATATCCAAATATTTCTATATAAAGAGAGCAACGTTTGCAGTTGTCCAAATATTGTATCAATCCCATTACGATTCCTAAGTATCTGGATACATGCGATCATTCATGAAGACCAAAGACCCAGAGATGGTTACCTTTCCTTTCCTTTTTCCCCAGATAGTTTGGCTCTGTGTAGATGTGGCTATGATATTAGTTATCTATGTAATGCCCCTTCAAATAAAAATACCCTAAGATGGATGAAGAGATAAATAAGATTGTGGCTATTTTACCACCTGAAGAGTTAGAATTATTTCTACTAATTTAATGGATTTTTAATGTCATATCAGAAAGTTAAACCACAGGCCTTACATTTTCACCTAAGAATTGGTATCTTGCTATATGAATGATCAATCATAACTTTCTCTTGAGGTTGATCTCTAGCATAAATAAAATGAAAATAAAATGTCTGTTGCAGCATATAATAAGCCTGTAGATCAAAGCCTTTCCTATCTATTACATTTATTCTACTTATATACGAGTCATTGATATGTTATTACTATAAATTATTTTAACACTTCCTCATGATTAAAATCTGATTCCAAAAACTAATCATCATCATAATCATTCACAATCACTATTAACACACCATTACCACCATTTATTGGAAGCCTACAATGGGCCAAACATGATAATAAAAACTTTACATGCATTATTTAAGTACTATGCTGTATTATACATACTATGTACATTATGTTATCTTTACAATTTTTATTATTTGAGTGTATTAAAGAAATCCAACCAGCCAAAGTCAGAGAATATGAAATCCATTGTTAAATTTTAGTTTCAAGTTCTTTCTCAGTATAACTAATTTGGGCTTGTCAGGTAGAGTTCTGAATTTTAAATACCGGAGGAGCTGGATATAAATTTGATATGACACTATCATATCCAGCATGTGGCACTGACAGAATAAAAACAAACTAGTTCTAAAGAAGATATTTTCAAAACATTTCCAAAAGGCTTCTCAAATATAAGTGTTATCCTAGATATGGACCCACTCTATTCTTAAGTGTGTGTGTGTGTGTGTGTGTGTATCTCACATACTTGCTGTTAGTAATCCATTTTTGTTTTTAAAAATACAATAGATAATTAGGAATTGACTCTCTCTATGCAAACGTGTGCTTTTCCTGGACTAACTTGTACTTTTTAACACACATACAAACAACATTCTATATCATCTATAATTAGGTAGCAGTAGCAACTGAGAGAACACTAAATGAAGGCATTAATTATGATATAATTGAACAAAATATCTATAATGAAGACGTAGAAGGTAAGGATATTTTTAACTTGAAAAATACCAAAATTTATTTAGAGGTAAATTAGAATAGGTAGGAAAATGGAATAGATAAAACATGTCAAGGAAGCTCCCAGGAATGTGGAGCTTCAGTAAAATCAAAATTTGGGACAACGGGTCATCAAAAACCAAATAGCTACATGGTGACTTTAACAATAACTCATTACTGGTATTTTTTTTGAAACGTTTGAAGTGTCTCTTAAGTGCATTCCCTGAATTCATCCTGACTTTTTTCACTAGACACGATTTTATCATGCTATCATTTACATTCTTCTACATGTGTAGATGTGTAGAAGTGTCAGGGCCAGGGGACACTGAAATGAATTGGTGCAAGCATATGAGGTTGGATGCCTCACAGGAGGGGTGACCGAGTTATTACAGAATTCTGCCAAATAGAAGGAAATGAAACCACACTGAAAAGCAAAGTAAAAAAATTAAGAGTTCAGGGATGAAATATTTTACATTGGACATTAAATTGTATTTCCTGGAAACAGATAAACAAATTAAACATTTAAAGAAATACTAATGAATTGTTTCCTTTCCAAAGAAATGTGTGCCCTGGAGTCTATTTGGAGATAGTAAGGATTGTGGTCAGTAGCTCCCACAAAATATCCAGTCTTTGAGGTAATTTCCATGCTCCACTAATCACTCTTTTCACCAGAGATTACAAAAATAGCTTGTAGAATAACTGCCTGCTTGCTGTGTTCCTTTCCTCCTAGCCTGCTTTAAAGAGTCTCAAGGACACCCTTTTTCCACTGAGGTAGAGAATAGCAGAAGAAAGAAATATCCCAGTACATACTGAGAAGGTGTCAAAAATGGACATCAACCTCATTTACTTAGAAGGAAACCAATGTCCAAAAGCAAGTCATAGCTAAGAAAACTAGATGGATTTATTTTTCTAGAAAATACCACACACAGAACATTGAGGAGAATAAGATAAAGAGACAAGGAAATATTCAAAGAAAACAATTTCAATCTCTTCAACTCACACACTACAAAGCTAAGATATTCCAGGATTTTTCATCAAAACATTTTTGAGGATCTATCCACCAAGAGCCTCAGATCCAAAGAAGACCTTTATTAACAGTACAATCTTAATTTTAATAGAAGTCTGCTACCAAGCAAAATTTCCTTACCAACTTACTATAAAAGGCACAAAAAATTTAAAGAATAAAACTATTAAAGATAGTTGTTTTAAAATGTTAAACATATTTTAAAATACTTTAAAATTTTAAAATATTGAAATATTTTATGGTTGAGTACATTTTGAAGAAGTTGAAGTTGCTGGTAGCAACTGGATCGATACATATGTGACCTGGTTACCCTCACTCAAGTGTCACAGGCCTCTATCTGCCATAGAGAATCTCTTTAATTTGTGATAACTGCAAAACCGGGTCAGTTTTCTGGTTCTTCCCCTTGTAACTCTGTGTAGATGTCCTGAGCTTTCCAAAGTTGGGACACTTCTCCATGTATAAGTGTCCACAGGGTCTCCTGTTTCGTTCATTCTTTCATGCCACAGTTTGCATTTCTCGTTATCTATTCTATGACTCAGTTTCCCCAAACCAGTGCAGTGTTCAGTGTTTATCTCTCTCGGTCAATAATGAGTACTCATGAAGTTTTACTACTAGAACTGAGTAATTTTCCATGCGTGTGTAGTGCTATAGTTTTTTCTACTATATCCTACAGATACAATGTCATGTGCTTTTCTACATTATCCATATAAAAATGCCTTTTGAACCACTGAAGATCAACATTTTTCTTTACTTATGTTCATAAGAATTGTTTCTCAACATCTATTCTCTTGAAACCTGCCTTTAGAATCTTTATGTCCTGAGTAAATGAGTTTTCCAACTTTTGGAAGACGTTTGCTTTCTTCAAAGCTAGGGGACTTGCAAAAGCCTGTTCATAAACTGAAATGAACTCCAGGTCACAGATTTTCAGCATCAGCTAGAAAGCCAATGATCTGGGACAGCATATCACATCAACTCAAATTATGACTGGAGTAAAATGCACACTAACTACAGTATTGAGCTGTCTGGGTCCATTTCTTCAAGATTCTAATAACTGTCTAGTTCACCAGCTGTGTTGCTCTCCTCCCCTAGTCCCCATTTTTATCACACCTGGATATGAGGTCCCAATCAATTGTTTGAAAGTAACTTGATCATTCATAGTGGACCATTTGAATGGCAGCAGGAATAGATTTTTACCAATCCATAAACAAGTGGTAAATGTTTGATAAGTTCAGTGTAATATGATCATATATTCTATCTTGCTCATATTAGTAGACATTCTG
Organism: Martes martes; assembly: GCF_963455335.1. Lineage (NCBI taxonomy): Eukaryota > Metazoa > Chordata > Mammalia > Carnivora > Mustelidae > Martes > Martes martes. Next base: position 111,541,265 of record NC_137890.1, on the reverse strand, counting down.
TCTAAACACTTTTATTTATTCTAAAGTAATGGCTAACTTTCAAATGAAAGAAAGAAAATTGACTAAGGTAGTAAAAATAGTGTAATGAGATGATTCAAATGGTCTTGTAGGATTTTAAAGTTTCTCAGTTATCGTTTTGAATATCAAGTCTTATTCTATTACATATGGGCAGACAGGAGGTTAAAGTAGTTTTATACTTGGTAGAATGCCATAGCTATATTTTTTGCTTTTAACATTTTGGCAAATAATTAAATTAATATATTGTGTTTTCTGTCTAAGGATTCTTTGTTGAAAGAAATGGTTCATGTTCTTACATAAAACATGTTTCTGTATGCAATTATCAGTCATTTTTACTATGAGCACATGTAAATTTTCGTTCATTTTGGACTGTGTAAGGCAGCATTCAATAAAATTAGTCAGTTGAATTAAATTTATAGGAAAAAGCTAATATTTTCACTTAAAATCTTATTTCATGTTGTACTGAGTTAATTTTTCTTAATTCAAACCAAAATTAAATTTAAAAGCTTTATGAAGGGAATGAAGGAAATGTTATTTTGAAAAAAACTTTCTTTTTCCCTAAGTACTTTATAAAGTTTCATTTAAAATCAATCATACATTATTTAGCCATTATTTATCATTTTAAAAATTTGTGTTAATATGACTATCTACAATATCTAATATCTTTAATACTACTCAAAATATATAAATAATTTGTGTTAATGTTATTCCTTATGAATAGTTATATAAGACAATAAGATGATTTTATTTCTTACATAAAAGACATTAAAGTAACTGTATATGCAACTCAAAACTTTACAAGCATTAATTATCAGGAATATTCACATATTTAAGAATTTAAAGTTGTTCCATTGTGTTTTGGAGTAAAGCAATAGAAAGATGAGTTTCTTCTTGGTAAAGTGAGAGTAGTAAAGGGTAAAAGGTAAAGGGTAGTGTTTAATACTAGTATAATCAATTTACTTAGTTACCTGCATAACTATGTACATTTTCCTGTGCGTGTAATGAACCAAGAGAAAATTCTGACTCAAAATAGCAGCTCTAGTGAGGTACTAGAGGTCAAATATTAAAACACTTCGTTTAGTAAGAGGTAATATAGTATCATGTTCAACAGTCAAGAAAAATGTACTGAACACAATTGCTTTTGCATCAATATTTCAGGAACTTGTGGTATATCACTGGACAAAATGAATATCTCTGCCTTCATGAGACTTAGAGTCTAGCAAGAAGAGACAGAAAATAAAAACCCAAACATAATAAGTAAGCAGATTACATGGCCTGTTAGAAGGTGGTCTGTGGTACAAAAGAAGAAAAGCAGAGCAAGGTAGGGAGGAATGAGGCCACAAAGTGTAGGGTGTACAGTACAATATCAAATGGGGTCCTCAGTGCAGGTCACCCCATTCAGCAGGAGATGTCTGAAAGAGGTCAAAGAAATTGACAAAGGATACATCTAGGAGAATGGTTTTCCAGGAAGAAATAGTTAGTGCCAAGGCCATTGGGGAGAAGCAGGAATGCCAGCACAGCTAAAGCATAGTGAGTGGAGAGGAGGACTGCATGTAGTTACAGAGGTAACAGGGGTCAGATTTTTTTAGGTTGGTGTCAGCAAACTTTATTGCAAAGAGCCCAATAGTAAGTATTTTAGGCTTTGCAACCCATGTGGTCTTTGTTGCAACTGCTTAATCCTACATATGGAGTACCAAATCAGTCACCAGCAAAGCATAAATGAATGTGAGTGGCTATAACCCAATTAACTTTACTTATAGAAACTGAAAGTTAAATTTCACATAATTTTCACATGTTATATAGTATAAAACATAGCTTAATTGTTTAAAAATATAATACTAGGGGCACCTGGGTGACTCTGTTGGTTGGGCAGCAGACTCTTGGTTCCAGCTCAGGTCATGATCATAGGGTCCTAGGATTGAGCACTGCATCAGTCTCCATGCTCAGTGGGAAGTCCACCTTAGGATTCTCTCTCTTCCTCTGCCCCTCCCCCACCTCTAAAATAATACGTAAGTATCTGTGTGTGTATGTGTGTGTATGTATACATATATATATATAATTCTTACCTTGTAGGCTATTACCTATTACCCTGTGGGCTATTAAATTGCGGTGGGCAGATCTGGCATGCAGACCAGAGTTGCAAACACATGATGTGACATCTTTGGTCATTGTAAGGACATTGGTTCTTACTGAGTGAAATGGGTGAAATCAAGCTTTAGTGTGGAATTTTCAGCAGAACAACAGCATGATAGAACTTACAGCTTTCAAAGATTACTTGGGTGGCTGTTTTAAGACAAAGTAAGGGGAAAGGATAGAACTAGGAAGACTTGTTAGGAGGCCAATAGAAAATCCCAAGCAAGAGATGATGGAGGCTGAGACCGTGGCAGTAGTAGTGGAGAAAGGTGGAGACAGGTGTGAGATTCCAGACCCATTTTGAAGGAAGAGTCAGTAGCCATCCTGATTATTTATGTATAAGGAATGTAAATTAAAAAGGAGGCATGGGGGCACCTGGGTGGCTCAGTGGGTTAAAGCCTCTGCCTTCGGCTCAGGTCATGATCCCAGGGTCCTGGGATCAAGCCCCGCATCGGGCTCTCTGCTCAGCGGGGAGCCTGCTTCCCCCTCCCTCTCTGCCTACTTGTGATCTCTCTCTCTCTCTCTGTCAAATAAATAAAAAATATCTTTACAAAATTAAAAAAAAAAAAAGAGGCATGGAGGTTTCCTCCTGAGCAACTTGCAGAAAAAATAAAGACATTCGGGTCACATTAAACTTGACCTAAACCCCACTGCACCATTAATGTGATATTAGGCAAATTACTTAACTCTCTCATGACTTAGTTTTCCAAGATAAAAATGAGAACAATAATATCTAACTTACAGAGCAAGTCAAAGTGCAAATACCATGTAATGGTAACACTGAACTATGTAGGCATGTGCTTCAACACTTGTCACAACGAATTCTCCTACCACCCAAAAAGGCAGGTCATTTCATGTTTATTGTGGACTACATAAGCACACACTGTGGTGCCAGCTGTTTGTTACAGGGCTGTTTGAAACTCATTCCACCTGACTCCAGAAGACATGCTTTCACCCTTTATGCTATACTGCCTCCCTGAAAAAAAATTATTTATATATCATAATAATAAGCAAATAACTTATTTAACAGGCAGAAGCTATCTTAAAACCAGATATAGTAGGTAAGAAGCTAGGAAAGGGGAGAAAAAATAATAACTAAGCACAACATGATATTTACATGGAATAAAATGATTATAATAAGGGGCAAGGAAAAGAAATTAGGAAAGAGAAATTTTAAAGAAAACAAAAGTTCACACTGGATCTGGATGATCCATGAAGACAAATTCTCCTCCACAGTAAAACTGGAAAATACAAACACATTCATTCAACCAGTACATATTTTGCAGTGTCAAGAATGATGGCTAAGGGAAGCCTCGGTGGCTCAGTCAGTTGAGCTTCTGTCTTCAGCTCAGGTCATGATCCCAGTGTCCTGGGATCGAATCCCACATCAGGCTCCTTGCTTGGCGGGGAGCCTGCCTCTCCCTGTGCCTGCTATTCCCTCTGCTTGTGCTCTCCCTCTCTGACAAATAAATAAATAAAATCTTAAAAAAAAAAAAAAAAGAATGATGGCTAAAACTTGGGCATGTAAGCAAACAAGCTAGATGTGGCATTTGCCCTCTTGTAGAACCCATCATTAGGGATTAACCAGGACTAATTTCAGTGGGGTGAAGACAACCTCAGTACACTTCTCCCAAAAAAATCAGAATCATAGCCACATAATTCAAGACTTACAGAGAAAGAGCACAATTGATTGAAGTTGCAGCAGAAATTCTGTTTTCTGCTTTCTTAAAAAAGCATTCAAGAAAGGAAAGAAGGAAACACTAAATATTAAATTGATTGCATTCTTATTAGTCACTTATCAAACTGAAATGGCTCTCTGTAAAAGTGTGCTGCTTTCTCCCAAATTGTGAGAGCCATAGACATTAACCAACGCTGAGGGGGTAAGGAGGCAGAGGAGAAAATAAACTAGCAAGCGCAGTTATGGTAAAGAAAACATTCTCTCAGAATACATGTATTGATGGAAACTGGATTTGCTTAATAATCGAAAATATGAGGGGGTACTTGGGTGGCACAGTCAGTTAAGCCACCTCTCTGTTTCTGGCTCAGGTCATGATCTCAGGGTCCTGATCTCAATGTTCTGAGATCCAGCTGCATGAAGGGCTCCATGTTTTGTGCCTGGAGTGCCTGAAGACTCTCTTTCCATCTCCTTCTGTCCCCCCCCTCCCCGCGTGTGCATGCTCTCTCTAATGAATAAAAAAAATCTTTAAAAAATAATAAGAGAAAATATGAATATCAATTAGTATATGGCAAAAAAAGAAACCCTTGAAAATGATATGAAGGATGAAGAAATACACTTGTGAAAATTCTGTATTTTGATTTATTCATAGTCAAAATATATTGATCTGTACGGGAACATCGACAAGAAAAAAGAAAATATCTTGAAGGAAAGAATACCCTATCAGACCCAACTCTATAGTAGAAATATGCACAGTTTCAGCTAAATTCTTTGTTTTATCCTTACAATCTCACATCCTGAGCCAGGCGTGTCTCCGGCTTTCGGTGGTGCTGTCATCCCCTGTGCACCTAGGATTGCCTGCTGCCTAGTGACAGTGCCTCCTTGATGAGCAGGCCAGGGCCAGTCCCAAGCAGCTCCCCTTTCAGCCTGACAGCTGCATATCCCAGGTGGTCTGACATTTGAGATGGAGGATGTGGATAAGATTGAAGGTGTTTTAGGGGAGAAGTAGGCTGTGAATAACACCAAGACTTCATCCAGATGGAATCACTCATGAGACAACCTGAGATACTCTATTACTGTCCATATGTCTTCTAGGTCTCCAAAGGCCAGCCTCCATTGATTTATTAGAAACCCACTCTTTATGTTTTTGGCTCATCTCACAACAGACTATGGTGAAGGATTTATCAGAGATGCTGCTGTTTCTAGTGGTTATTGGAATTTTATAAGTTCTTTTAAATAAAACAGCCTCCATAAATATCCTAGTAAACATCAGACAGTAAAGTAAATATTTGGGGGTGGGATTCAGTCGATTTCCTCTTAATATACACCACCTTTTTACAAGTTTCCTTCTGAGTGCAGCCCCACGGTAAAACCTTTTACAGAGCATACCTATTTTAGGTAAATAAATAAATATGAGACTCCAAAGAAATCAAAATTACTAGATACTGCTAACAGTACTGCTTAAACACTGCTTTCCCTTGCAGATAAACCTTGGAAGAGTTATTTCATTGTTTTACCAGCACAAACAGCTGTTATTAGTGCATCTTATTTATAGATGGTTCTTTGAGGGACTATAGTAATACAGCAAAATATCAGTTATTTCATCACACTGGTGAATTTAATGAACCTGAAGGTGTGTGTTATTTTAGCACTTGCTATAGCTCCTGTGAAAACCCAGTGGTGCTAAAATCTGTAAACCTGTCATTGCTTAAGTAATAACCTTGTTAAAAGCATCTTCATTTAACTTACTTTAGCTCCTGCAGGATGTAGGTTTTATTTTATCAGTGCAGAGAGTAGGTGTTTCAAACCCAAACCACTTATTGTAAATATAATTAATTGTAGTTCATTAATTTATTCTCAGTGTTATTGCTTTTATTTTAATGCTTAGGTTAAATTAAATATTGTCTGGAATCTCAGTACCCATTTTCAATTTTTTGCATACTCTTAGTTTATATCGAATTTCTGTAGATACAGAAGTAAATTTTAGTCTGCACTAACGAAAATGTTCATTTTAATCTCTAATACTTCTTTATGCAAGGCACAACACACTCGTTCCCCTCCCCTATAAACACTGTAGATTTTTTAAAAGTGTGTTTTTGTTAATCTGCTTGGAATGGATTTGAGTTTATTCTTGCCTTTTAAAAATATGAAGAAAATTGGATATTGATGGTAGGTGTTCAGAATTATCAATCGATTTCTACATGAGCACATCTACAATTATTGAAATGCTGGCAATAAAAATGGGAACTCCCTCCTATTTAGAACTACTCATGGAAAGAGAGAGAGCAGGGAAAAGGGAGAGGGAGAATCAGAGACAGAGGCAGAGACAGAGAGAAGATGAAAGAGGATAAAAACTGTAATTTGTATGATTATAGCCTTAAGGCCCAAACAAACTTTCTATAATTACCTAGGACAGGCCAACAGCGAGGTGTATGATAAAAGCTATACGTTAGCAACCACTTTGAAATTCTTGGCTAATTGCAATAATGCAGTCAGTAAATACTGACACACATTACATAACCACATAGAGAAAAACATTATAAAAGGTATTGGTGGCCAACCACTGTTTTATTGCTGAGTGAAATTAGCTCAACAGCTACTAGCCTGATAGGTAGACGAAGATTTGTATCAAACTGTCTGGCCCCAAAAGGTATCAATAGAATTATAGGATAGAAATAGTATAGCAAGTCCCTGTGGCAATAAGTTGAACCTGCCAAAGTAGTTTTATTTCTGAATCTATTATTTTTAATACAATTTTTATAAGGTCATGAAATTCTCGTTTGATTTATGTTAAAGTCTTAGAAAATTGATCGTTGATGTTCACCTCTACAAAAAAATCCCCAACTTAACTTGAATTATAGTGCTTTAAAATATAATATCAAACTGATTATTATAATCATCAAAATATTTTTGTAAAATCCAACAAAAATTATAAACTGTTATTGAGCATTCCTTTCCACTCCTTTCATTATAAATGTTACTTTTAAATTTGGTGCTAGAAAGAGTGAAGAGCAGAAATACCTCTGCTACAACAATATACAATACCTGTACTACAACAATTTCTTGGGTTGTTTCTAGTGTTAAAAATAATACTAAATTTAGGGGCGCCTGGGTGGCTCAGCGGGTTAAAGCCTCTGCCTTCAGCTCGGGTCATGATCCCAGGGTCTTGGGATCGAGCCCCATGTCGGGCCCTCTGCTCAGTGGGGAGCCTACTTCCTCCTCTCTCTCTCTCTCTGCCTGCTTCTCTGCCTACTTGTGATTTCTGACTGTCAAATAAATAAATAAAATCTTTAAAAAAAAAAATAATAATAATAATAAATTTAAACACTGTTTTCTATTTAATGATGTTTGTCTTTTATTTATTTATTTTTTAATGATGTTTGTCTTTTAAATGAAGATTTTTAGAGTTATCGATGTTCAGATTTTTTGAAGTATGCATCCTTCAAATGATATCATATTTAAATATGTAGTAAAAAAACTAGCTTTAAACTTGCATACATACCATTGCTGATATTCTGTCTCTTTTTGTAATGTATCTATTTCTAAGAACTTTTTAAGCAATTCAGTTAATGTTTATATGCCTTGTATACATGACATTTTTAATCAGAATATCAAACAAATATGTTAATTTTTGTTTGGTCTGACAGTTAGTATAGTTTCTAAATAATAACCAGACAAGAGATTACACAATTGTATCTTTCAATAAGATACACTTTAAATGTACATTAAAGTTAGAAAAATTAAATGAAATTCACACTTATATCAAGGATTTTTTTAATTAAATCTATTGGTTGTTGGTATCTGTGAACTCTTAAGAATAAACACCTGCAGTGTTTTATTATGTAAAAAGGTGGTTTAATTGCATCATATTTATCACAGACAAATCAAGCCCTATTCAGAAGATAATAATGACACAGTAATTGGATCAGTAATTGGTTCAGGATGATTCAATATTGTACTAATAATCATAAATACTGCTGTCTTCTGCTTTGATACAGGGCTGACGTGCTAATATAGATTGGATTTAGAGCAATAAATATTAGTGAACTGGATCTAGTAATAATGTCTAGACCTTTAGTTTGGCTATGCTGGCCAGAAACAGGTATAAAACAGGTGCAAAACTTGGAAATATATGAATCTTAAATTTTGATATGAATTCAATCAATGTACTTTATTTGCTTTTCTTATCCATTCATCTCTGAAACTAGTGTCTTTACTACAGAAGTGGAGGGGAGTAGAAATAAAGACATTTCTTTATTTTTCTTGTAAAAGTGATCATTTTGTGGGAGCAGTGTAGTTCTTACATTTGATCAAGCCTGTTACCATGGATGATGTGACATGATGACCTGGTGGGCGAAATTATTCACGTGCCAGTCATGTAATGATGGATAAGAAAATCATTCCCATTACCACACTGTGTTCAGCAGACACTTGGCGGTTAAACAGGACTATTTCTTAGCCAGTGTGGTGGCAGCCTTTCACTGAGAGCCAAAGGAGAGGGAGGCTCATTATGTAGGAAACAATGATCCTTATTCACTCAACATGGAAACTTGCCTTACAAGAGCACATTGGACAGCTCTGGGCTGGAACAAAAATGCCATATCCCCTTTTATCAATGGAACAGAAACCCAGGATCAACATGCCTGGCTTGGAATGCTGCCTACTGGTGATAGAAATGGATATATTCAGGCATTTGTTTATTTATGATAATTTCCAAGGATGGTGGTGTGAGGGGATGGGGGTTGCTTACTATCTACCCCTGCTGGAATAGGTCTGTTTTGTGGGAGGAGGAGGGGACAGCTCACAGGTGCCAATAAAGAACGTTAACTATGCAGTTTTAACTCTGAAGTTAATATGAAGTCATATGACCACCGGAGACAACTAATTAGATACTAATGTTGATAATGGGAGAATGTTTTTTATATTATTTTTAACCTAACCATAGGATAATGGCATGCAGAATATCTATGCCCAGGACCAAAAGAATGTCATGGGCTATGTATGGAAGCAATGTCTCCTGGTAAAAAACTCGAACATAATGATGCATTTCCTAAGAATAATAGAGGATGACGGGACCAATGAATCTATAGAAGATTTTGACTATCCTGTTACTCATCTCTTGCCTCTGGATTTTGTTATTTACACAATGGGAATCTGAAATGGAATTTACTCTCCAATAGGCATTATGAAAAAAATGAATATAAAGCTTATCAAGTCTATTATTTATATGAATGCTCCAGGATGAGTATTGAGATTCTTGCACATATTTTATCTCTCTTCTAATTATTTAAAGAATCTTTGAAGGCAGGCACAGAGTGGAGTGATTATTTTCTCATTGCCAAAGTCAGGCAGGAAGCACAAGTGGATGAACAGCATGTTGGAAGAAAAAAGAGCCAGAAAATACCATATCAGTGTCCTCGAAGAGATTTTATGTAACTCAATAATTCTCATTCAAGGGAACTGGCTTCAAGTTATACTGGTGTTCTCAGTCCTCCCTCTTCGTGCAAGGTATGGATGACACAATTTTCTCAGCATATACTCAGTTGAGTATTCCTAATGGCATCCATGTTGGCGCTATTTTCCACGTAGGCATGGAGGGATGTCTTCATCATTTGCAGGAGTCTGGGGTTACTGCCAAAGGCAATGATCCAGCTCCACAGGCAAGGGAAATAGATAATTTTGGTTCCCGAAGCAGCATTGTGTCCAGTAACACCTGAGCAGTGAAAATCCTGTGGTGTCTTCATTTAAGAGCCAGGAAATTCCATGTGTTTATGGAATCAAGTTCTCTCCTAAGTGGAGTGACTGTTTATTGTTAAGTACCCATGAAAGGAAATCTGTAGTCAACCAGCAGCCAGACAGTCACACATTCACCATGCATCTATGCCCCAGTGGCTCCAGTTCTGAACCAACTGCTCAGGAGTTATAGGATAACTAATTCACCGGCCCTATGTCTTCCGGAAACTATGTGTGTAGTTGTGGTTCATTGGTTTAGTGACGTGAATGAGGGGAATGCACTGCACTTCAAATCTCTCATTACACCTTAATTAGGACCCCAGCTAGAAATATCAATGTTTTAACAAGTATAGCAGACAAAGTTTCTTTTCTTTCTTTAATCACTTTTTGTAAATCAGATTGACGTTGTTGTTGTTGTTGTTGTTGTTGTTGAGGATCCACAGCTAAGTAACTTAACAGGAGAACTAAGGCTGTGGTCTTTCAGTTTGCATCCTCAAATTAGTCAGAGACAGTGTGATGCATGTAACCCTAATCATAGAACATTTATCATTAAGGAGTAACAAATTTATAATTATGAAGTTTTTGTTGTTCTTCAATATTGTTTTCAGTGTTTGTGGATTTTTTTTTTTAAAGCAGGAATTTTGCCTGGAAGCAAGTCATACTTTTTTGTTTTGTTTTGTTTGTTTGTTTGTTACTTAGCAAATTCTCAAGTAATTTTAAAAATTTCAGATTCATTTTTACCTTAGAAACTTGCCTTGGGACCAGCAGTTACCAGTGTTCTTAACTTACCTGAGTAACTTCCTCTGTGAGGTACAAATTTGTTGCCCAAAACTCATCTGAGTGTTTGTAACATCTGTATCATAAATAATAAAAAACTAGTTTTTAGGTGCCAGTATAGTAAAAGTCTTTACAGCAAGATAGGAATAACATCTTGTTTTACTTATTTACAATTATTTAAATATTTACCTTTCACCAAAACAAGGTTATAATAAATTTCCAATTAACAACAAAATACAATTAAATCATTACTTCAAAAATCCACCTTTAAATCAAAGAAAGAAGACAAACATACTAAAATTTAATCTCTCCTTTGGGGCAGGAGACAGCTCACAGGTTCTAGTCAGCCAGCTAAATGACAGTCAGAAAAGATCATGTGACTGGGGTCTAAAAACTAATTAATCTCCATAAAGCTGTAAGTGAGGTAGGTAAGATGACTTGAAATCTGATTACATTATTGCATTTAAGGGGAGAAAATGCAGCATGTATTTTTCATGTTGATTTTAACCACCTGAGCCCTTAATGACGTTTTGTACCTTGGAAGAAACCTCATATTTCATCCATATTTAAAAAGAACTACAAAGATGCTACCATCATTAGTATATGATTTACACATTTGGTGTAAATAATATGAAAATAAATCATGTAGGATGCCTTTGTAAAGTTTTCAAAGAATAAGTAATTCTTTGAAAAGTAGATTCATTGTAAAAAGAGCAGCCATAAATCCTAAGAGTAAAAGAAATTGACAAAGATATGTAAAGGAAATAATAATTTTACTATTCCTACCCCTATTTCCATAAAAAGCAAATGATTAGGTAGTATATTCTAGCTATTGGACATTTATGTGCTACATTTTTATTAGTTCTAAAGTTAAAATCCTATTCAAAATTATTCTGAAAATTGATTAAAATATGGTATTCTCTACTGCTTCCATTATTCTAGTCACACACAACATATATAAACACTTTGAATGTTAGAAGGATTCATTCAGAAGCCCATGGAACCTTCTTGTCTATTTCACAGCTAATTTTTTCTTTTACTGTTTTAACATTTAAGTAAAAGAAACTTCCAAGCAATGATTCTTTAAACACACCATCCTTTTATCTGCAGAAGAACAAAGATTATAGAATAATAATTTGGAACGCTGTCTGGAATGCCCTGAAAATAATCCTTATTAGAATGGAATGAGCCCTGAAAAGTGTGCCTGCAGGGGTGGGGATGTGAGTATATGTGTGTAAGAGAGAGTAAGAAAGAGACAATGATTTGTCGTTTTATTAATTAGCATTATCAATCATAGATTATACAAATCATAAACAGTCTGCAAAAATTTTATTTAAAAAATTGTAAGTGCTGCATTTGGCTAAAAATATAAGCCAGGGAATTTATTACTCTGAGGTAATCCATTGCATACTGAACAGAGAGAGAGTTGACAGGCAGAATATGTCCTATACTTTATTAAAATTATAATTATTTTTATAATAATATTAATGAATGTGTAAAGAGACTGAATCATGAAAATAGAGTACCTCTCATTGAGAATCTGAAAAGACTTTATAGATGAAATACTCTTCCTGCCCTATATTTTACATGAACAAGTTTTTGTGAGTTAAGGTATATTCACTATTTGAGGACAAAAGTATCATTTTTCATCTTGTCAAAAAGACTAAGAGCTACTCAAGTTCTTCCCAGTATGCAAACTTCAGAGGAGCCATAAAGAGTGGGTATAATTTAAGATTCAGAAGATAAGAAATATATTTTGCTCCTTCAGTTTTCTCGTCTCTAATCTCCTTAAGGTGAATGTGCTTGTATACAGACTGCTGCACACGCAGAGATGCACTTGTGCACCTGGTGAGGGGAGGAGCCCTGAGGAAACTCTGGAGGTGTCCAGATGAGGCAGAGTGACGGCAAATCACAGGACCCCATGTCTGGAAGGAGAGCCACTCCATCTTTTCCAACCTCTGCCTTCATACCCATCTAATCTGCTCTGTGTCCTTTCCTATTATCCTCTATCTTTCCACTTTGCCTTTAGATACAGAACATGGAAAACCTTTCCCTGACCTGAATAAGCATTTATGAGCAGTTACTTCCTGATTTCGGTGAATATTTTTAGACCTTAGAAAGCACTGTGGTTGTAACTTTCTATGAATGATGATGTCAGTTAAAATCTTATTACAAATATTTAAAATGATCACTGCTTAAACATCACAGGTCTGGATTTCAGGATTCTTGAAGATTTGCATCATTAAGGGAACTCTTGCTAATGGGTTAACTAGTCAATGTCCATGTTTAAAGCTGAAAGGAGGCCAAGATGAAAACTGGAAAATTCTGGGGGCGCCTGGGTGGCTCAGTGGGTTAAAGCCTCTGCCTTCGGCTCAGGTCATGATCCCGGGGTCCTGGGATCGAGTCCCACGTTGAGCTCTCTGCTCAGCGGGGAGCCTGCTTCCCTTCCTCTCTCTCTGCCTGCCTCTCTGCCTACTTGTGATCTCTGTCTGTCAAATAAATAAATAAAATCTTAAAAAAAAAAAAAAAGAAAGAAAGAAAGAAAGAAAGAAAACTGGAAAATTCTGAAAGTTTGCGTCAAGAATTTCTAAAATGTTTTAAATGCAAAATAATTCACAAAAATATTATTTTAAATTGTTTTGAAGAATGTTTAGTGGGATCTAAGGGCATAAGCTATGGTACTGTCTGTGAAACTCTAAATTCTAATCAGAATTTTGTTCGATCAGGTAATGATGCAAGGCTGCCTGGCCATTCTCACCAACTGCACCACAGAAAAAGCACATGAGCCTATGCACAGTCAGTTCTGCCCTTACATAATCGAATACACAAAGCTTGACACCCAGGTTAAGAAAAAAGGGATGGCAAGGAATGAAAAGTTGAAAAGGAGAATTCAAAGAAAAAGTGGATGTGATCCTCTATCCTGATATTCTTCCCCTCAACTATTTTTTATGCTCAATATTCCAGAATTGCTCAGCAATTCAAAAAAATCCTGAGAACAAAAAATGTGTCAACAGTACAACACATTGAATGTTTTTGCTGCTTCAAAGTGTACCCTCAGAGTCTTGCTTTTTTAAGCAGTAATTTGTATAAATGGCATAAATTGTCAACTCCTCTGCAACGGTGACCTGAGTTTTGTTTGGGTTCTGCACTGAGGTTTCTTCTTCTACTTCCTTTCTGTCTGTCAAGGTATTTCCTAACACATCTGAAATTTGGGCTTAAATTGAGACCTACTTTGACAATTGAGGTCCAAATTTGTAAAGACCAAGACTCCTCCTGCTTAGTTTGATTTGAGAGAGAGAGAGTATGTGTGTCTGTGACTGTTTCTGTACTTATTTTTTTCATCTTATCTACTTATTTACAGACAAAACATTAGCCAAAAATCTATTTTGAAAACACTTTAATAAGAAAGATAGTAGACAAATTCTCATTTTATATAAAAACCACTTCAACTATTAATCATGCTTACAGAAAATTCCCATTGGGACAGGATATCATTTAACTTCCAAAAACTAAAGGCAGTGACAGCACATATTTTTTTTTTTTTAAAGCTCTCCTATGTACTAATTTTGTGTAAAGAAAGATTGTACAACCTAATCTTTGAAAGAGCTAAAATTACCAATCAAATATACATAACCTATTTCATTTGTGAAGGTCTTGATTTTATATATTATTTTGGCTTCGTTTTAACAAATATACTTGGCCATAATGAAAATAAACGTGCTGAAGTCTCGGAGGTCTGAGACAAGCTATAACACATTTCTGCACCACGGGGTGGGCTCGTGGGATACCTACTGAGAAAATGCATGCCCACTGAGCATGCCCAGACTTTTAAAATGAATTGACATGTTAATGCTGACAGGAAAAGAGCACAAGAGAGCTTGCTAAATTACTGCTCAGTCAGGCACTAGGAATTCCTGAGTGGCTAACTCCTGAGCAAAACCCACAGCAAGCACAACAACAACAACAAAACTTTATTGTCAAATGCACCCAAACAAACAAACACGAACAGGGTTGTCATGTTAGTAATCCACCTACCCATAAATCATATGGATTTTAATCATACCTGCCACCTTAGCTGCTTATCCCCAGAGAAATTGTTTTCTTTTTGCTCCCTCCTTCATTCACTTTCAATTATCTGGAAGCTGTTTCGCGTGTTTATTTATTTATCTAAAGTTCACATACAGTATGCATGCACAAATTTTCTCCAGGGGTCTGGACCAGGCAGATCATACAAGGACGCAGTGGAGCGTAGCAGCTAACAGCTCAGATGAATGTACTCAGTCTCAAAAACCTGCTTTGGACCATGATGACAAGGAAAGGGGAGGACAGAAAGTAATTAGTGTGTGTACAATGATTGATTATGGCTTAATATTCAGGCATTTCACCTTTAGACCACTCTAGGTAGACGTAGAGAATGATGAAACAGGAAATCCTTGTGGTTTTTGATAAGCGAGGGAAAAGAGTTAAAAAAATAAAAAACCCTGCCTTTCCACATTTAAGTCATTAGCTTTCTCTTCTGTGGAGGTGGAATAAAGTTTATTCACTTTTAAACAAATGTGTTTGATCAGTCCAGTTCACTGCATTTAAGAATTATTCAAAATCTCACATATTAAGATGAGCGTAAATAAGTGACTTCTAGCCTTGTGCAGGCAGAGAGGAGACGAAAGGAAGCTGCACATTTCAGATGAAATTACCCAGTCTCGCCGCCATGTTGTCTTACTCTCATGAACAACTTCAGAAAATGATACCAATTTGGCTACTCAAGGAATAAGTAGTGAACTCTTCCTGACCTTTTCTCAGCTCCAGGAGGTGAAAGAGTAGCACAGACCCATTGTGGAGCCTGTACTCCTTAGACACAAAAAATCATTTTCATGAGACAAAATTGGGCACAAGGTAGATATGCTAGTTCTGGGAAATTCAAAAGAAAGAAAACTTTCACTTTATTATAGCTGTCAAATTCAAGGGGTTTTTGATGCTGCAGAGTAAGTCATGATGGCTTTTTATGCACCTTCTGATCCATACTGGCCAAGCTGTGTATCAGCTCCATCTCTAGCCAGAATCTGTTTAGAACACCCATAGAAATTAAAAGGATCACATGGAGTTTGACATTTTGCAAAATGAAAGAATAATGGATGTATTATGTTGTGAGAGTTTTTTTCTTTTAATAAAAATGTCTAACTGACCCTTGGGAAGCTTGGCTGGAAGTTGAGAAGTCTGAATCATTTTTCTTTCTCTTTATGCTCAAAAAAAAAATAAGAATGTAACTTTTTCAGCTTCATATTTCTTTTGATATTTCAGTAAATTTAAGTTAACTTTCTTGTACATAAACCATAAATTAAATAGTCTAAGTTTACCCTGAAATAATTTGGTCTCTTATATTAACTTAGCAGTTTATATCCAAATGCCCAATAATCAAATATTCCTGCTCTATTTCCTTTTATGTTTTTCCTCTTATCACTGGAGCCAAGAACATGCCACAAAACACAAGAAGAGTTGGATCTTTAATCTCAGGTCTAAATAGAATAAATAATCCATATCACATTGCATATAAAATCTTAGTCTTCCTAAGTGCTAGAATATTTATGTAGAGTAGGCCCTTAAGAAAGTATTTGGGGATAGAAAACATATCATTGAGTCACACTTCACAGATATTTTACTATCATACATCCATATTTTAAAGTTTGTGATCATGATTTCATATTTTCTATAATCTTCCATAAAAAATTCTAATCACTAATTTATTCAAGATATTAATTTAGTACCTAATGTATGTTGGGTAGGTATCAATCACAGTGTCTTCACTGAAGTAGTCCTTAATTGTTGCATAGATATAGATATAGATATAGATATAGAAATTGATATACAGATATACCAGTCTCTTCCTATCTATCCAACTCATTTCAAAAATATCACCTGCAAAGTTCAAGATTAGATTAAACAGAACATGAGTTAGCTGTCCTGAAATAACCAAAATATGTCAATTATTTTTAACGTGGAAAAGAAAAAGTTCAACAGTCTGTATTGCTCTATGTGCATTACAGGAGTGAGAAGACAAGGGAGCCCAGAGCAGAACATAGAGCATCACAGAACTGCAGAAATCCCCCGGAAGACTGAGAAGGAAGAGTCAGAGAGATTGAAGGAGCTAGGGAGAATGTGAAATGGGAAGAGAATATTTCAAGACAGAGAAGTTAACGTTGCTCAAAGGTCAAACAACATGAGGACTGAAAAGGATCTTTTGACTTAGTAAGAAGACATTGTTGCTGATCTTGCCAGAGTGGTGGAGTAAAAGCCAAATGGCAGTGGTTTTAGAGCCTATGCACAGTCAGAAAATAGAAGAAAATGAAGATATGGCTAGAACCGAATAGAAGAAAACGAACGATATGACTAGAACTGAAAAAGTATTTTTAAGAGTTTTTCACTGAGAGGGGAAACAGAAAGATAAGACCATAGCTACAGCAGGGATCTGAGTTGGAAGGAAGATTTTGGGGACACCATACCACAGTCACTTACACTGTAGTCTGCGTCTGGCTCCTGGAATTGTGCAGCACACAGACCGAGCAGCCCTAACCAGTGTCACCATTACTGTTTCTGTGTTTGGTCAGTCATTTTTTAAATAGATGAGTCTTTAGCATGTTGAAGTGTTCATGCAAAGTGGCCAATAGTGAAGAATAGGTTAGAGATACTAGGGAAAGAGAGAGATGTTCAAAACAAGTGTGATTAAGGATTGGCCACAGGGGTACAATGGGGCATCTCTTCTTCTCTAAACAAGTATGAATTCAGGTCAGCTTGTATCCTATCACTCGCAGTTCTTCCACAGATGTACACATGGCCAACCTACATAAAAAAGCCCATTTGTGCCCTGGCCAAACCATTTATAAATTTTATCTTTTGTATCAGGAACATGTGACATTACTTATGTGAAGTAGAAGAAATTCTAGCTGTTTTTTCATTGTCCTATCCCTAACTTCTAGAGCACAGCCAATGAGAGGTGCTCAATTAATATTTGTAGCTATTTTAGTAATTTGTAAAATTGTGTTATTTCCTTGAAGAAGATACTGTTTGTCCAGACAACAGAGAATCCACCTTTTTTCTCATGTTGGCAGATTTTGATTTTGTTCAGACATATCCTCCATCTCTTCCCCAGAAACTCAAGAGAATTGGAATCAATTGGTCTTAGCAAGTTGCAGTTAGCCTATCAGTCTGTTTTCCAGGGAATTGTTTTATGGTAGGCATGTATGTGGTCCAGGACCGGCCAGTGAAATACCCGGAGCCATTACCTTAAGGGATTCTGGAAAATGTTTCCTTGCTAATAAAAAGAAGCTTAGAGAAGAAATACATTGTTATCCTCCACTCTGTATCAATTTGTCTCCATTTTACACCTGGAACTAGGGCACCCATTTTATAAGCATGTAAAGAACAAACTTGCTGAGATTACTAGGGAAGAAAAACTTCTGCCGTTGAACAAGTGAACTCTGACTTAGTTTACTCACTCAACCGTATTCCACTGCCACCCTACCAAGTGCCAGGGGATAGTAGAAACAACAGCCAGAATCCCTAATCTGAAAAGTTTATAATCTCCTTGTTTTGAAGACAATGTGTCTACAAATAGGCTAGAAGACACAAAAAAAGCTTAACAAATAAGTGTTTCTTATCTGAAGGCTTGCCTGAGGACAGGTCTTCTTACAAATTGACTTGGGCTATTGAAATATTTAGCAAGATAGTTCTAATATAATGTAACATAGTCTTAGGAGTGACATTCCATCACCTTGTGCATATTCTATTGGTCAGAAGCAAATTACAGGTCCCACCCAAATTCACGGGGAGGGGATTATACCCACCCTTGAATGTGGGAGTTTTCAGTCATCTTAGCTTATCTACCACAGTCCACCATTTGGCTATCAATAATAAACACCCTTCCAATATGTAAAATAAATCCATCCCCTCTACAGTTTCCAAGAGTCTTATGCCAGTGTAGCATCAGCTCAAAATTTAAAGCTCATCATTTAAATTAAGTCCAGGTAACAATGAGGTTTCTGGACATAATTGTTAAGAACAGATAGCTTTGAGACATTTCTCTCCTGTAACGCTAAAAACACAATTATCTGCCTCTAATAAACTCAATATAAAGTGGTGGGACAGACAGAAATAACATTTATAGACATTCCAGTTCAAAAGGGGGGAAACATGGAAGATAAAAGCAAGTCAACATTCCATGTCAGTTCTGAAACCAGCCAAGCAAATATTTGGCCTTTTTTAAATTTAGATTTCAAGGACTGGGAATAATTCTCTGTGGTTCTAGGCTTCACTGTATGGCTCTCAGTTTTGTTTTTTGGGGGTCACTCTTCCTTCTTCATGAAAGGTGCACCAGTTTTCGGTTGACTAGATCTATCAGTACCTCCTGCCAGTAGAATTGTGGAGGTCTGACATCCTCATTTCATATCATACTCTGTTTTTTGTTGGTTTTGTTGGCTTTGTTTTTTGTTTGCTTGTTGTCCAAGCTGATAGTGACTTTTTAAAAAAATTTTATTTAAATTCCAATTACTTAACATACCATGTAATATTAGTTTCAGGTATATAACATAGTGATTCAACACTTCCATCTACAATAGCCAAATTATGGAAACAGTCCATGTACTCATTGACTGATGAATGGATAAAGAAGATGTGATACACACACACACACACACACACACACACACACACACACACACACAGGAATATTACTCACCCATAGAAAAAGATGAAGTCTTAATATTTACAATGACGTGGATGGAGTTAGAATGTATCATGTTAAGCAAAATAAATCAAAGACAAAAACCATATGATTTCACTCATATATGGAATTTAAGAAATAAAACAAATGAACAAAGGGAGGAAAAGGAGAGAGACAATCAAGAAACAGATCTTTAACTATAGTGATGGTGACTTCTTTATCAAAACAATCACCTCAAGTATTTTCTAGGTCTCCTATGGATTTTAATGAGGTTCACATCATTAAACAAAACCCCACTCCATGATCTTTTTGAGACAATCTCTCTACCCTGGTGTTCTGCTAAAATGGCTAAGGGATACTATGCTTAATTTAGTAGAACATTTATGATTTGGTTGGGAAAATCTGTGAGGTATATTATTAATCTCCTGATAGGTCCCTTTTGTGGCTTAATAACCTAAACTTTTCATCTTTCTGAAGTTTTAGTAAAAGGTTAAACAGTCACACCCTCAACTTTTTTTTCCTGAGCAAGCATTCCTGACAGTGAATCTCTTAATGTTGATTCCAACTCCCCTCTCCCAGTCTGGAGAGACTGAGAATTATCAAAATCATCAAATCTTCATTCTTTTTCAGTAGTTCTTCCCTTAATTTTTGCCTTCTCACATTTTACTACAATCAGGAAGCATAAATAGACCAATACCTTCACCGCTCTGCTCAGAAATCAGCTATCTAACCAAATTTATCACATACATTTCTGCTTTTCATATAACTGCAGGAGACAATTTTGCTGAGCTTTCTGCCACTGTATAACAAGAATCCCTCTTCCTCTAGTTTTCAACAGGACACTCTTCATTGTGAGCCCTCAGTGATAGTACCCTTAGTGTCTAGATATCTGCGCAAACTAGGCATTTTCTATCCGACTAATCAAAATTCCTCCTGCCTCTGCCCATAGTGTGGTTCAAAGCCACTCATGGAATTTTAATTGTTAGTTTTCTGTACCATGTAACAAATTACCACAACCTTAGTGGCTTAAAACAACATGTATTTATTACTTCACTGTTTCTGTGGGTCAGGAGTCCAGGTGTGTCTTGGCTGAGTCCTCTGTAAGGACACACAATCAAGGTGTGAGTAAAGGCTGCGAATGTCATTTGAAGGCTTAAATTCACTTCCAAGTTCATTCAGGTTGATGGCAGAATTCATATTTATTTTGACTAAAAGAATGAGAGAGCTAACATCTTGCTGGCTATTGGCTGGAGGCTTTCCTTAGCTCCTTGCCATTTGGGCCTCCTAAGATGATGGCCTCTACTATTTCAAAGCCAATAAGAGAGGGAAGTCTCTAAAGCAAGTCTGCTGGGAAAGACAGGCGGGTTATTATAAAATGTTATGTATACATGGGAGTGACTCCTGTCACCTCTGCCATATTCCATCGGTTAGAATCAAGTCAAAGTTCTCACCTATTCTCAAAGAGAAGATTATAACAAAAGTGTGAGCGTAAGGTATGTGTTATGGATTGAACTGTGTTCCTCCAAAACTCATTCATTAAAGTCTGACCCCAAGTACCTTAGAATGTGACTTCATTTGGATACAGAGCCTTTAAAGTTCTAAGTAAGTTAAAACGGTGTTATTAGGTTGTGCTTTAACCTGATGTGACTGTTGTCTCTATAAGAAGAGATTAGGAGAAAGATACAGAGGAAAGACCATATGAAGACGGAGAGAGAAGATGGCCATCTACAAGCCCAAGAGAGAGGTTTCAGAAGAAACCAACCCTGCTGACAGTTTGATCTTTGGACTTCAAATTCTAGAATTGTGAAAAATAAATTTCTGTTGTTAAAGCCACCCAGGCTATTGTCTTTAGTTACAAGGAAGTCTTAGCAAACTAATTTAGTGCACTTGCTCACTGGGGGTAACCATTGCGTCTGTCCTCCACAATTCCAGAAATTTGTGATGGTTCCAAGACATGGTCTTAAGGAACTCTTGGTGTTCTTCTGAGGTGCCTTCCCCCAGGAGGTGGGGGTGAAGAGGGCAAGCATAAAGGAGTCTAGGGCTCTAACTTCTTTTTAGTGAGAGACTTGTGCTTTAATCTGTTCTAAATATGTGGATTCTACTTTACGAGAGATCCTTTCAAATTCAAAGAATTTCCGTTGTCTTATTTGATATGTCCTATCCCAGAAAAATATTCTTCCTATAGAAATTGTACTGATCATCAAAATAGCAGTGGGCTAGTTAAATTTAAGAGATTTATTAAACTCTAATATCCACTCTGATACATGCCAGTTTGGCAATTTTGAACAAGCCCCCTAAGCATTGTGGCCTTTTAGTTTCTTCACCCATAAAAATAGGAGTTTGGACAAAGTTTCTAGATTCCTTTCTCTCTCTCAGTAACGTAAATCACAGCCGTCTACACATTTTGTTGTTAATCACTTTGCTTCTGTTTCTGTACTTATAGGGGAGAGATAATAAGATAATACTCTATTATACAAAGTTTATTTCGCCTAATCAGTGACAAAGATTTCTGATCATTAAAAGCTAAACATAGATTTGTACAGAAAAGGAACTTGACAGTATTTTCCCAGCATCAGAAGGATTCATAGGAGCTGTATGTTGAACACTGACTGCAGTTTTTTATTTGTTACTTGTCTGTGGGAAAGGAAATGAGATTAGACATAATAGATTGGAACTTATTTTTATAAGTTCTGTCAGTGCAGAAGTCTTCCCCAGTCAACTTGAAGAGACAACATTTTTGTATAAATCATAAATCACAGTTTTTAACCTTTGTGTTTTCAGACTTTATAGAGCTGAGATGTCCCTTTGGTGTCTGTGTAAAACCAGTGACAAATTAGAAAGTGAAAATCAACTTCTTTTGTTCCCATGCCAGGGACCTCATTTGTTTTTGTATTGCTTTGAGCGTCTTTACTCACTGATATGGGAGTCTCAATCAATGAGGAATTCTTTATTCTCACACCTGCAGTCTGAACTTGCTGCCATAGTTAAAACTCTATAATTTTGCTGGGTGCTATCAGAACTCAGCCCAGAGACTACAGACAAATTCACCTTCATTCACCGTAACATTCCAAATATTCATTTCCTTTAGGCGGCGATTCCAAATTTGCGGTCAGCATGACTTTAAAAAAAAAAAAAAAACAAAACAAAAAAAAAAACTTTCAATGTTCCTTTACTTCTTGGTTGTCACCTATCCTGTCCTCAGAATTCCAACCCCTTCTGTCTCCAGTTTCCACAATGAAGGTCCCTGAACAAAACTCTACGAATACTTAAAAGGCCAAGTTTCTAGAACTATGTCAAGCTAGCATGAGCTCTTTGATGTATGGGTGACAGGCAAGGACTAAATTGGGCCACATTGGCTGAATTATCCAAACCCATAGGGGGCAGGATTCCACCTGGTTGGGATCTTCTACTGGAGTAAACTCAGGAACCAGCGTTTATGAAATGAAATGGGCTGTAAGGGAACAACCAAAGTGACGGCAGATTTTGTGTTCAATGACCGTATGGTTTTCATTATCTTGTTCTCAACGAAGAATTCATCCAAAGAACAACCAAATGAAAGCAATGTGTAAACCATGTCAACCCATCCTTGGATGAATGTGTCACATTGGCTCTCTTGTCTAATGGTGATTGTGCCTAGGTGGGGAAAGGAGAGGGGAAGAATTAGGAAAAGTAAAGGTAGTGTGAAAAGAAGGTACAGTAGGAGCAAGAAAAAAGAAATGTGTCAGCCATTCAGCTGTCTCATTATGTAGCTTCCCACACTCACCAAAGATGTAATTCATCCTGCAGGTGCAAACATTGTTGACTTCCTCATAGACTCTTGACGGATGGACCGGATGTATGTTTCCTTACCCTAGATGCTCCTTAAGAATGCCGACAATGAGATAGGGGATTGTGTGCACCTGAATCAGCACATTCACTGAGTCTTATTTGTCTCATTTCTTGTTTAAAGAATCGGTGGTGTTGTGCACAGAGCAACAAAACTAGACAGAGGGTTTTTTTTTTTTTTTCCTTTCAATACAGAAAGATGGCCAATCTAAACACCATTTTGAGTCACTTCTTATAACTGTCTCTGAGATAAATATGACACTACTGCCTTGATTACTTATCACCAAGAGACACATTAGTGGACAATGATCAGAACACATGACAATATTGCATCCTGAAATAAAATTCATCCTTATGTTTTCTACAAGGTTTTCAAGAATTTAAGATGGATTTTTCCACTATCAATTAAGGGGGAAAAGAGATTTTTTTCAAGTCACTTGAAAAGATAATATAGTAGAAATAGGAATGTCCATTCTATCTGAATCAGTGGCCCCCTCCCTGCTCATTAGTTCCCACCAACTTTGAGGATCCAAAATCCCAAACAAAACTAACTCTTTTCTGGTTGAAGTTCCATTGACTCTTGGCAAAAAGTAACTTCCTGGTTCAAAGAAAAAAGGCTTATGAAAAAGCTCACAAGGCTTCTTAGACATCAAATGAGTCTTACGAAACCACATTTTGATGAGCTAAGTGTAAATGAATCAGAAACACATGGATTAAATTTCCCTTGAAATACACATGGGTTTGAAAATCAAGGAAAAAGTGTTTAGCCAAATGTGTTTTGGGTTTTCTTGAACTGAAAACATTTGAAAAAAGTTGAGGCATTTGCTAAACCCTAATACACTGTTGTGTTTGCTCAACCCTCCTCTAAATCAATTAAATTTCCACGAGGCTTCCTCTGTTCCCTTGTGGTTTGTCTTGTCCCCTCTGTCTTGACACTTTATAGACCAAACCAAGTTCCCATTGAAAAAACAGACTGTTGTTCTAGATCCACTCAAATATGAGGGAGCTATTTAAAAACCCAGTGAATCAGAGACATTAAGGGATGGAAAAGCACCCATTAGGTCATGTATTCTATCCCGAGGGTTGGAGCACATGCACCCACCGCTCTCTAGTGCTTTATCCAGTATAGTTTTAAATGTCTCAAGTGACAGGATTTCCACGACCTCCCTTGGGAGAATATTGTGCATTCTAATAGATTTTGCCATTAGGAACCTTGTCTAAATGTGTAACAGAGGCACAATGGGATGTCTGAGGGGGGAGAAAAAGGTAGTATGGGTAATTAACTCTTTCACTACTCTGTATCAATCACCTGTGGCATGTTCAGTAAACTTTGGCATTTCAATACTACGGAATGTGCTATTTGTACACCTTACTACATTACTAGTTTTCACACACAAAAAGACAATATTTTGTTAAGTGTATAAAATAATGCTTATTTTAATGTAAGACAAAGCTCCACAATTAACAGATCCATCAAAATAAAACTATGGGAAGTCATAAATATATTTTCTTACCTGATAATATTGTTTTAATATTCCTTAAATATACAGGACTTTGAATGGCAAGACTTTTACTGCCCAGAAATGACGTCTAAGTGGCCCCAACCGGAACCTAACCACGTATGCTACCTGTATATGTATCGTATTACCTACCTACTCTCCAGACTGACTTCCTTCTGCTGCTAATATCTTTTCTTTAAGTCTCTTCACAGCAAACTGAACTTATTTCCCATTTCTTCTGCTCCTCGGCAGGCAATGTGTACGTCAGGCATTGTCTTTTTGTTTTTTCTAGATAGAAAGGAAAACCTAGCTTTCAATATTACTAACATGTTTTCAGAGGTCTTATGGCAGGGTTTACATTAATTTGCTCTAGTTCTCATTCTACTTACAAATGAGTTATAAGTCACATAATGACTTACGTGGCCTGTCACAGTGCTACTGTGCTGACCTTTTCAAGATGCTGCATTGTGAACAGCTGACAGGCAAACCTCTTCCATGCCAGCTACTGCAACCTATAAAACTTAACCAGTGAAGTGGCAAGAAGAATCAGGTAAGGGGAATGGAAAACCTCATGATATTCCCGACTTCTCTTTCTAATTCCCCTCAGATATGAGGAGGCTTTTCACGTTTCACACAATCTTTTCTTCTTCTTTGAAAATGAGCAGTTTCCTTTCCCTCAACCCTGTTCTCCATATTATCTTGCCTGTCTGTGCACACTTCTGGGTCAGTCATACAGAATGAGTCCCTTCTTGGGGTATAGAGTTGAGACATTTGTATCTAAGTTGCTTTTTTGCTACCGTTTGAAGATTTGGTGGGAGATTTGGTAGGGATCGAGATAAATAGTTTTCAAAATTCTAGATTCATTTGATTATTATCACCCTTTCTCACTTTAAATTGTGTTTCTCAAAGATATTTTAAATAATACTTAAAGCTAAGTACTTGCTTTTCACCTACTACACTCTGCACTTAGTAATACTTACCTTAGCAAAAAGAACCTGGCCATCTTGCTCCCTGTGTTACTATGTTACAGCAAAACGTGAGGTTGGGCTCCTCTGACTGTTTATATTACTGCTACAGCTTTCCTTATCTGCTATTTTCCCACAACAGATCCAGTTCTCCTTTTTACATTTTTTCTTTAATCTTCTAAGTCAACCCTCATAGCCCTTTAATAAGAGTGGTATTTTTCTCTGATTTTCTTCTAATGGTTCCCCTTTCTCTCTTGCTTAAGAGGATTGCTGTTGATATTTAATCATTTCAAATTTCTGTTTTTAAAAGAGGATATTGGATTTTGGGTATCTAGCTGCTTTAAGTTTTTGTCAAATTTTCATAGCAAAGACTGAAAAACACATATACAATTGTCATTTGGTAGCAAACAGGACCAAAAATAGGGAGGAATGCTGTTTTTCTTTCTTCTTTAAAAAATTTTCTATATTCAAATGATTACAGAGTAAG
Organism: Martes martes; assembly: GCF_963455335.1. NCBI lineage: Eukaryota > Metazoa > Chordata > Mammalia > Carnivora > Mustelidae > Martes > Martes martes. The sequence goes on along the minus strand of NC_137890.1, from coordinate 111,515,440 downwards.
AACAGTATTCTTTTTTTTTTTTTTTTAATTTTTATTTATTTATTTGGTGCAGAGAGAGACAGAGACCACAAGTAGTCAGAGAGACAGGCAGAGAGAGGGGGGAAGCAGGCCCCCCGCCGAGCAGAGAGCCCGATGTGGGGCTCGATCCCAGGACCCCGAGATCATGACCTGAGCCGAAGGCAGAGGCTTTAACCCACTGAGCCACTCAGGCGCCCCAAGAACAGTATTCTGAATCAAGTTACTTAGATCTATATTCTAATCCAAATTAGGTGAGTTTCTGAGTAAAGGAGTATTTATTTTGCCACTTAGAAAATGCTTTAAATCATGTCTCATATTCAAAAAACTGAGAAATAAAGGGCTTAGTTCTTCTACAGAGTTAAACTGTGAGATTATGGTAAGCATATGCTGCGTGCTGCCATGTTATGACCACTAGCTTGTTTTTTTCATTAATGGCAAAAGTGAAACCAGATTCTGTTACATATACAATGTGATGTCTTCAGCTTACACAAACTTGGTACAGTCAAAAAATCTACCAGGAGGAGCTGAGGGTGAGGCTGTGTTCAACTAAGTTCAAATATACATATTTTACCTTCTAATTGTTATACAATGGATACCTTTAAATAAATGTCACTGTCAGTTCATCTTAATAAGCACATCAGAAAGGGAATTCAAATTCAATATTTGTTTCTTTAAGATGCTTTTATTCTATCCTACAAATACATGCTATTTCAAAAGAAGATATTAGTAAGTTCTTGAAAGCCAATATTTTTTATGCTACAATTATTTCATAGACATTGGGAAAGAGAGAAAATATTTATAAAGCACTTAGTGATGAGTAATTCACAAGGAAATAATTATAAATACAAGACAAACAAATTGGCAATTGTTTGCATTTCAAATTAGAAATCACGTAAAATGAAGCATTGCTCTGATTTGCTTCATGAGCATTTTTAGGGAATGCTATTTCTACCTACACTTGTGAGGCTCACATGGAGGTCTAGCTGATAGAACATTAGCCCGAGAGTCTGGATTTCATAAAGTTTCTCCTGGCTCTATCAGACCTCACTGTGTGGCCTGGTGGAATCTGCTCTGGATTTTCTGTATTTCAGTTTCCTCATCAGTGCAGCTGGTGATAAGAAGATAAAAAGAAACTTTTAAAAATATGTTAGGGGCACCTGGGTGGCTCAGTGGGTTAAGCCTCTGCCTTCGGCTCAGGTCATTATCTCAGGGTCCTGGGATCGAGTCCCGCGTCGGGCTCTCCACTGAGAAGAGAGCCTGCTTCCTCCTCTCTCTCTCTGCCTGCCTCTCTGCCTACTTGTGATCTCTCTCTGTCAAATAAATAAAATCTTTAAAAAAAAAAAAAAGTATGTTAAAGGTATTAATGGTCAAGCATGCTAATAATTTATTAGGACCGAAGCATGTTTTTCACAACAAACATGTTTTCTCTAAAGTCACTGATACTCCTAATAGACTCGACTCCACCTAGACCTTTTAGATAATCATGAATGTCTCTTTAAGAGATGAAGAAGAATGCATAGCTATTCAAGAGATGAGGAAATTCGATTGACGAGATAACAAGACTGACCCAGGGCCACTACGAGTATCAGAAAAATTAGCTAATGCCTTGTTTATAGAACAAATATTACTTAATATGATCTTATAATATTAAAGCTAAATTAGCCACAGACAGACTTTCTCTGGTTATTAACTCCTTAATTGATGATATCAGCACAATCTCTTTGTTCTTATCCGATATGAGTACCAAACAGCAAAAAAAGTATAGGTCTTAAGTCTCTTTTCAACAGGCATCCTTACAAACCACAAAATACTCAAACTTATTTGCATCCTCAGCCAATGGCATGGAGAAGAGTGAGAGACCAGGGAGGGAGATAGGTTAGCGTATGTAGACAAAGTCACACCAGCCCTTGAGTGATTCAAAATGTGATGTTTCTCACCACACAGACAATCCAATATTAAAATAGGAGGTATGTAAAAATACACACATGACTAATTAAATTTGTGATCCTGCTTTTGTTTGAGCCATGTATGACTCAGGGGACCCCTGCAGGGAAGGTGCTAACGTTGACTCATGGAAGGGAGATCATGTTCCCAGGTTGTTGTTTTTTTTTTTTAAAGATTTTATTTATTTATTTGACAGACAGATCACAAGTAGGCAGAGAGGCAGGAGGAAGCAGGCTCCTTGCTGAGCAGAGAGCCCCATTGGGGCTCGATCCCAGGACCCTGAGATCATGACCTGAGCCAAAAGCAGAGGCTTAACCCACTGAACCACCCAGGCACCACTCCCAGGTTTATTTGGAGAGTTCAAACCCACATTTGTTGTCCTTGCTTCCTGTTAGCATCATCCTAGATTTTCTCACCCATTATTAGTAGTAGTTGTGCTTAAATAAGTTGGGATGATTTGGTAGAACTCTACCTTTCAGTCATTTAGCCACTGAATATATATATTTCCTTTAAAGTCTTCTGACCTTATTATTTTTGGGGGGGCCTTTTGCAATAAATATGAATTTTTAAGTGTTTTTAATCGGAAGTTAATTACTAAATTTCTGCTTGCCAAGAAAGAGAATGAACTTTTAACTTGCACAAAATGCTTCTTGACATTTATTATCCACTATAGGAACTGTAATAATATCAGTGAACACATGAAAAACTGAGTTGCAACTCTTTCCAAGAAGCATTAGCATTTACTTCAAAAGTTAGTAGCTATTTATAGATGACTGTGCCAAAGATGATTACTTAACAAATGTAGCTAAAGAAGGTAGGTTTTCATATTTTTCTAAAAGCAAGGCTTTCATTTAGATCGAATTAATGTTCATTAATCATTAATTTTGCTCATGCTAAAGTCAAAACTTTCTTGTGCACATAAAGAAAAAGAAAATAATAGCTGCTAATGTATTGACTTTATTGGCAGAAGTTTGCAAATGGTTAAGTGATATTAACGTTAGACTCTTATTATTAGATGTTTCCAAATCACAAGTCTAACAGTAGTGTAATTTTTCTTTCACATTTATAAAATCAAAAGATTAGAGTAGTTCATTTTGCTGAAGTAAAATATCTGGCATTGTAAATGTATTTATTTGTTTTTGTACTGATAACATAAATATAAATATTGGTGAAGAAAAGTGTCAGTGTCATGTTAAAAAAAATCTTACTAATTTAGGAAGCCTATGGAAGAGAAATACACTTGGAATTGCCTATGATGAACACATAGTTTATGCTTTTGCTTCCAAACAACTGTGAAAATCTCCAATTAAAGTAGAAGCAGCTGTTGGCAGACTTTAGGTTGGTTCTTTCTTCTGCACAGTAGGACTGACTAAAATGCAGAAATGTTTGTGTTGTCTTACGATGAATTAAACAACAACAACATGGTAGTACAGGCATTCTCCTCTTGACTGTCCATCAACAAACAGATTCAGATGTTAGAAATGTTTTATTCTGTATCCTACAAAGAGCTGCTTCCTAAGTAAACCTAAGTATTCTCACATGGTATTATAACTCTCTTATAATTCATATATCACTGTTAAAAATGAGAACATAAACAGGAAATCTTAAAATTTGTATACAACCACAAAAGACCTCAAATAGCCAAAGTAATCTCTTTTTAAAAATTATTAATTTATTCGAGAGAGAGAGAGAGAGAGAGAGATGGGGTATAGGAGCAGAGGGAAAGGGACAAGCAGAATCCACACTGAGCGTGGAGCCCAACACGGGGCTCCTTCCCACGACCCTGACATGACCTGAGCCGAAATCAGAAGTTCAGACGCCTAGCCGACTAAACTACCCAGGCACCCCAGATAAAAAAAGCAATCTTAAGAAAGAAGAACAAAGCTGGAGGCACCACACTTCACAAGTTCAAAGTATATTAAAAAGCTACAGTGATCAAAACAGGGTGGTATTGGCATAAAAACAGACACAAAGACTGATGGAACAGAACAAAGAGCCCAGAAATAAAGCCACGCATATATGGTCAATTAATTCAAAACAAAGGGGCCAAGAACATACAATATGCAAATAATGTACTATGTTCTTTTTACACATTGAAAAGTGTGTGAAAACTGTGTCCATGAGCATCTGTGCTTTATCTCAATAGCCTCTCTCGGACTTTTCTAATACCCTTGGACACATCTTGTTAAAAGATGTACAAAATAAATTATTTTTAGTCTAGAAATGCTTAGAAATGTTTCCATATGAATTAATGGTTATTACTTCTTTGCTTTAAATCATTTCAGCTTATTAAAGGTTTCACAGAAACACTCTACTATCAGATAGTGGGGGAAACCTGTACAGGCAGATCTGACTTAAACATTTCTAATTTAAAATCACACTGTAAATAAATAAATAAATAGATAGATAGATAAATAAATAAAATTACACTGTTTGTCATAACCTCATTATTCCAAATCATTATAACAGTGTGAAATCTCATAAAGCTAAGACAATACCTAAGTAAGAAGCAGTTTTAAATGTGTATGCAGTTCTTTTTGGTTATGAAAATACTACTTTGCCTTCCTGTACTAAGTCAATAGGAAATAGAGTAGAATGTATCCCTCCTAGTACAGGCTCAAGGAATAGTGGATAGACAGCAGTATCATTTTCAGCGTCCATCTTTATGTTTTCTAATTACATCAGCATAAATCCTCCCCTCCATCCAGTCCACCCAATATGGTCCCCAAGGACAGCTTGGTCAGGTCTATCCTCCATACTTTTCAAAAAGGCACATAGCTCTATTTTGCACTATCTTGGTTTTGTTATAGTAGGAATGTCCAATCATTATTCCTATACTCACTCTTCTATTCAAATTCTACTCCCTTTCAAAGATCTAGTTACAGTCCCACCTCCTCAGTGGAGCTATTTCAGTGTACATAATTCAATAACACGTATTGTCTGTATTATACAAGAGAGCACTCAATTTACATGTATATGCTATTAACACTCAGATACATACATCTATATATATTCTTTTTAACATCATGTTATTCTTTTCTCCCTAGTAAATTATGAACTTTCATGGGAAGAATTGATTCTTAGATGTGTCTACCTCTCCATTTACATGTATAATTTGGTTGATAGGCACTTGTATTCGCTTGATTAAAGGTCTTATTTCCTTTTAATTTGTTTTAAGGCATTCATTTATAACAAAGGGTCTTAGCATTATACCCTTTACCCCTATCTATTTGCAATATAGACCACAGAATAGGTTCTTCTTATATTGAAGTAGCTCTGTAAGTCCTGTGAAAGAGCTAATGCATGAGTCCTACCTTCCACCAGGCCTAACATCTATCCACATCTCTTGCAGTTAGTTACATTGGAACTTAGCTGCTAACATGCCTGGTCCTCGAAGAGGTAGCTATCAGTGTCTAATGTGTTGATCTGAAAGGCAACAACCTGGATTAGATTTCTGCATGAAATGCCAAAATACAAGACACAGTGCAACATCTATTCCATATCTAACCTGATTTAATAGCCATTCAGCACTTCCTAAATTTCCTTTAAGTCGAGATTCATATTTGCTGCACTTTGAAGGGTTGAGTGAACATACAGCCCAAACAGGAGAAGAAAAGGATATAATACAGCAACAGAACATTGACAAACACATGAGGAGTACTAAGATGCAGAACTGTGGGATTCATTTTCTTCTATCTTTCTTTTTCCTCTTCTCTTTCTCCTTTTTCAGAATCAAGTTTAGGAAAAGCTCTCATCAATATGTATCTTTTTTCTACTGCCTGTTTATTAACAAATGTTAATTAACAAAAAAGGAATATATAAATTCTATTCTAACCATGGGACAGTAATAAAAACAGTAAATAAAAACAGTAGCAATGTACTACTTTGGATGAAATCAAGATATATCAGATTAAAATATCTTAGAATCATGACCACTCAACAGTTTTATTTTATTATAAAGTAATGAAATATAATGATCAAATATCGGCATCAGACATGTAGAAGAAAGGAAATAAAATTCCCCTTTCTTTTCAGGACCTAATTTCTCGTACTGAAACTTGCATATCATGAAGATGTGGCCTTTTGAAGGTCTCCATTAACACCTTGTAAAGAATTTATTAACCATTAACCATTTTTAACATGAATATAGGCTATTAACCATTTTTAACATGAATATAGGCTTAAAGGTCCATGATTTCATTAAAAAACAAAAGTCAGAATTAAAATATATTGCAAGTTATTTTATTACAAGTTTTTTTCAATTTCCCTAATTTCTTTCTTTTTTTTTTCAGATTTTATTTATTTATTTGATAGAGAGGGGGAACACAAACAGGGGAAGTGGAAGAGGGAGAAAAAGGCTTCCCAGGGGAGCAGGGAGTCCAATGTGGAGCTTGATCCCAGGACCCTGGGATCATGACCTGAGCCAAAGGAAGTCACTTATTGACTGAGCCACCCAGGCACCCCCGATATCCCTAATTTCTATAGCTTACTATATAAGTACATACACATATGTATCATGTTGAATAATTGTATCTGTATATCCTTACCATATTCATCATTTTACTTAAGTGAAACCATGACTCAGCAAAATGATACATTGTTATTTAAGTGGTTCAAATCTTTGAATTATCTTGTTTGAATTAGGTCTCTGCTCTTCTGCTTTCACCAGTAAATGTTTTGTTTTATGTTACACTCATTGCCCCACAGCAATTTTTTTTAATATTTTATTTTACTTTTACTTTTTTCCATTTTATTTTATTTTATTTTATTTATTTTTGGTGTTCCAACATTCATTGTTTATTCACCACACCCAGTGCTCCATGCAATACATGCCCTCCATAATACCCACCACTAGACTCACCCAACCCTCCACCTCCCTACCCTCCAAAACCCTCAGTTTGTTGCTCAGAGTCCACAGTCTCTCATGGTTTGTCTCCCCCTCCAATTTCCCCCAACTCACTTCTCCTCTTCAACTCCTAATGTCTTCCATGTTATTCCTTATGCTCCACAAGTAAGTGAAACCATATGATACTGACTTTCTCTGCTTGATTTATTTCACTCAACATAATCTCTTCCAGTCCAGTCCACGTTGATAGAAAAGTTGGGTATTCATCCTTTCTGATGGAGGCATAATACTCCATTGTATATATGGACCATATCTTCTTTATTCATTCATCTGTTGAAGGGCATCTTGGTTCTTTCCACAGTTTGGTGACTGTGGTCATTGCTGCTATGAACATCGGGGTACAGATGGCCCTTCTTTTCACTGCATCAGTATCTTTGGGGTAAATACCCAGTAGTGCAATTGCAGGATCATAGGGTAGCTCTATTTTTAATTTCTTAAGGAATCTCCACACTTTCCAAAGTGGCTGCACCAATTTTCATTCCCATCAACAGTGTAAGAGAGTTCCCCTTTCTCCACATCCTCTCCTCTTGTTGATTTTCGCCATTCTAACTGGTGTAAGGTGATATCTCAATGTGGCTTTTATTTGAATCTCCCTGATGGCTAATGATGATGAACATTTTTTCTTGTGTCTGTTAGCCATTTGTATGTCTTCTTTGGAGAAGTGTCTGTTCTTTAAGAGATAAAAGATGGACAAAGAGGAGAGAAGCTCCTTCTTGCAAAGTTTAGATAGTGATGCTATTACCTCTGTTACAATGTTAAATCAAATATGTTATTTTATTGGGAAGACCAATTTTATTTGCATATAAATACTATGGTGTGGAGGTTTGCTTCCTTTGCATCAGGCAGTATAATGAAGGGAAGTCAGCTTTCTTTGAATATTTATTCCTTGAGAAAAAACATACCAATGATATCGTCACAAATGGCTCTATGATAATCTTTGCAGTGTTTTTTTATAGTCATTTTTTACATTTTATTCCTAATCTGAGCACCATTTGGGTTCTTTCAGGAATGAGTATTTGGAACTAGCAATACACTCACAGCCTTTTCTGGACATTGTATAGACTGCACACAATAGGCTCAATTTGGTCCTCATGAGTAGCATTCAGTAATGAGGAACATGTAGCCATATGAGAAGGAGGTGAAAGAGCTTACTTTTAGTTATTCCATGTGCCATCAAAGATTTACGTATTTGGGCAGTGTTTAGAACCATGATCATGTGGAAAGTTTGCCAGAGATTAGATTATAGAAGAAATCCATTGTCAAACTAATGAATTAAATGAATTAGCAACTTTTTAGTGGAAAGTAGAAGTCTTAACTATAATGCTAAACAGATTCATTACACAAGTATAAAGTGGAAATGGAAACTTGGGGGGGGGTGTAAGGGTGGGGATGTTAGAGTCTTTACAGTGCCATATCCTGAGGGATACCAAGTGAGTGACAGTTAATTGGTTTCTACTAGGACAGACCCAGAAAAGTAGCTCACCAGTATAAAGCATGTCACCAAGATGGAAAGTTAGCAAAAGGCAGGAAGAAAACCTGAAGTTTAGATAAAGTCAAAAAAAGGAGATAGGAGTCAGTGCTCATGGGGATGAAAGTGTCCATTACTGTAGTGTGACTCCTTCCCCACCATGTTTAAAGTTTCCTTCAGTGACAAAACATGAAAATTTGCTAGCCAGTTTTGCACAGCTAAGTTCAAGGTGGTCCCTGAACACTAATCTTTGGACTCTCTCAGCCTGACTTCAAAAGAGCTATTCTAGGGGACAGGGAGGGAAGGACTAATTAAAAACCTAGGTTTCTGGTATTTGATCCCACAGATTTGGCCTCTGTCAGTATATCTGGGACAGGGCATTAAAATATGTTTCATTTTTGTTTTGTTTGTTTTGTTGTTGGGGGTGGTGCTGTAAGGTATGCCAGAATTAAAAGTTGTTACCAGGCCAGGCCTTCCTAAGATTGGTAGTTTTCTTAAACTTTAGTGTATTTGAATCAGCAGGAGAGACTTATTAACCCCCAGATTACCTGAGAATTTACATTTTTAATGAGTACCCAGTTGATTCTGAGTTTTCTAGTCTAGGAACCATATATCAAAAAACACTTGTGTAGAGGAGTTACATATACAAATGCCTGTAAAACCTAAATAAAAAACATATTTGCCTGAATCAGACTGAGGATCAATAAAAAGTATGAGGGATCTGTGTGGGTTAGAAGAGAGCATGCCCAACCTAAATGTATTTATAATATAGTTTCTTCTAAAATATTCTACAGGCCAGCTGAAAATTCTCTGAGGTAAAATTCCACTCTATGCCCCTACATATGTGATTTCTAGCTCTATGAACTTAAATTAAGCATGGCTTTCTATGAAGGGAGGAAATGTCATTCATTCATTCATTCATTACTTATCGAGTAGTTTTTATATGCTAGGCACTGTTCGTGGTAGATGGGATATATCAGTAAACAAAATAGAAAAGTGTCCTTACAAAGAAATTTATAAGGCACCTATCTACTTTTTTATATTTTGTTCATTTAAAATTAAAATACAAATAATGTTAAGGTCTTTCTTACTTATTAGTTAGAATTCCCAAGAATGCAACCGTTTCATATCAAGCCAGAAGAAATGTCTAGTTTCATAATCTCTTAATTAAATACTTACATTGTTGTGCTTGAGTTTTTGCGTCTGAGAGACCACCAAGGAGCCAAGCACCGATGCAATCCCACGAGGGTTTATTTGACAAGCTTAAGCTTGGGCCCAAGTATACCCAACACAGCGGAGTAGGGACTTTGACCCTGACCTTAGTTAAGGCAGGGCTATTTATGGGTTCCTATTACTAAAGCAGGGTGGGGGTCTCTGGAACCAAAGCAGGGTGGGGCTTCCTGTAACTACTAAAGCAAAGTAAGGGAAAGTTCAGCCCTTGGGCACAGGAGTCTGCGATGTCTGTACTTATGCTGAGGCTAAACCTGAGGTGGGATGGCCTTAATTTTCTTGGCCTCCACATTTCCCCCTCTCAGAGGAACCTAAGGAAGGACCCAATCATGGGTCCAGGCTGGTCTCAGCAACAAGGTCCGGTGGTTGGTATTGCTATCTGAGTACCATGAGCGGAACTATACTGACTCTGTCTTTGACAAAAGCAAGCAACATTAGTGGGGTAAGTGAGAATGGCACAGTCTTAGCTTTAGGGGATTGTCCTTGTTGGGCTGACTCTTTCATTCTGGGATGAAGTCCTTGAGAACGGTGTGTGGGTCAGCTGGCCGGACGTGGGTGTAGTGGACCCAAGGAGTAATCCCGTCGACCTTGAGAGTGCTGGGAGTGGTCAGGATCATGATATAGGGTCCCTTCCAGTGAGGCTCCAAGTTTTCCACTTGGCAGCAGCGCATCCAAACCAAGTCCCTTTGTTGGTAAGGATGTGGTTCCAGCTCTGTCTGTGTCTCAGTGTGGGCAGTTAGGATCCCTGCGTGGGCTAGACAGACTGTAATGCCTGCAGTGACTGGAGTACGGACTGATCAGTCATCCTTAAGGAGGAGGGCCTGATACCCCGTCACTCGGGCGTTTGTCATCCACTGGTCTGGTAGAGTCCGGAGAAGGCCCTCGATAGAGTGAGTAGTGGTCAAGATGAGATTTTGACCCAAAGTTAATTTACTTGCATCCTTGACCAGGAAGGCCGTGGCAGCAATTATGCGGAGGCAAGGGGCAACCCAGCTGCTACTGGATCTAGTTTCTTGCTAAGATAGGCTACTGGCCTTTGCCAAGGTCCCAGAGTCTGAGTCAACTCCTTTGGCCACCTCTGCCTCTTTATCCACATACAAGTGGAAGGGCTTGGTAACATCTGGGATGGCCAATGCTGGGGCACTCAGTAAGGCTGTTTGTAATTCCCGAAATGCTCCTTATATCTGGAGCTGACAGACTGGCAAAAGTAAGATCGTCTAAATAAGCTATCGTGCAACTTCTCTGAAGTTTACCTCAAGTTGTCTAGTTTCGGTAAACAAGCATTTAAAAACAAATCTAGAATTTAACATCCATAAAGGTGTGTTATTAAAACATAATTTTTCTCTCTAAAATAACCCTCATAGCCAAATCAGGACTAATTCATTTGAAAAACAAGTCTAGTTTTAACAAACTTGGCCTAATTATTGACATAAGCTCAGCAAGAACAGTGAATAATTATATAGATCTTTTAGAATCTGCTTTGCTGGAACTTCTTATAAGGAATCTCTAGCTTGAACTTTTAGTAGCCTCTCCAGGCCAGAAGCCAAGCCACGTAGTTGCCATCAGACATGCCTGCAATACCTGTCGATTTGGGCGAATTCCTCTTCCTGAGGTTCCCAAAGTATCCTGCAAGGAAGTGACATTCTTTACTCACCTGGTGAGGCTGCTGGGAACTCTGCAAGCAAGGTACCAGGCCAACAGTTCCAAAGGGCTTTACGGCTCCAGGTTTTGTAAAGTCAATCTTAGCTCCTTTAAGCTGTCTGGCCATACCTGAGTCTTTTCAAATATGGCATTCCAGTCAAAGCCTTGGTAAAATAACCAGTGTTTCCAATGGTGTCCTGTTACAAGGAGAACAGATTCTTATTGAACTTATGCAAATGACTGATTGCCACGAAGAAAGAATACTTACTCAGACCTTTTGGTTTCAGAGGGTTCAGATAGAGAGAAAAGTTAAATACCTTGATTCGTTTACAAATGAGTACTTTTACATCTCTGTAAGTTACAGATAACTTAAGAAAAAGTTTCCCTAGTCTAGAGGAGTAAACATTACAGAATCAGTAATGTTTAAAACATTAAGAGACACAACATTATAACCTTTCAGTTCATCTAGTCCCATGTTACTAATTCTGGTTTAGTCTGAATGTAGCCCTTACTTCTGTAAATTTTTATCCACTTCAGTTCCCAGGATTTTAACATACCAAAGACCTGTATTCGTCCTGAAAGTCTTCCCATATGAATTTCCTTTAAGGCGGAATCCATCTTACAAGAGACTTAAAACAATTACAAATGACAAAACTCAGAGTAGATATGGTTAAATATCAAGTGTTGTCCCTTTCAAAACATTAAAACTTTAGGAAATGTATAGAACCTCTAGAGTAGTTACAGCATTTACCCAAATGTAACCCAAGATTTATCATTGGTTTAGCAGTACTCCCTGAGTAACTTAGCATATCAAAGAAAGGCCGTATGAGTTTTCAAATAGATCTCATTTACAATTTTGGGCGGGCAAAGAGAAAACCATTTACATTTTCTGAACAGCAGATCAATTAATCTAAGAAAACTTTGTCCTTTTAAACAGAGAGAATTTCAGTCTTATACCAACGTACCTTTAAAACCCATTCAGTTCAATCTTAGTCCGTCCTGACCATCCTAAATTCCATTCCAAAGATTTCCCTTTGCAAACCTTCTACAACTTTCTTTTGCATCCAGGTTTTGTCCCAAGCCATTTCCTTCCAAACAACCATCTCATTTAGGACAAAATTACCTTCCCTTCCCTTCAACAAAATGTATTCCCATTCCTTAAATCTTTCTTACATATCTCCTACTTTCCTTCATACAGAGTTGCTTCCTTTATTTCCATCAGTCTTACAGTTAGTGGAATTTTGTATTTTTAGAAACACCTTAACCTCTAGTCAGTTATTAATTAATTGTGAACGGTTATAACAGAATTCTTTTTTTTTTAAAGCTTTTTATTTATTTATTTGACAGAGAGAGATCACAAGCAGGCAGAGAGGCAGGCGGAGAGAGAGGAGGAAGCAGGCTCCCTGCCAAGCAGAGAGCCCAATGCGGGGCTTGATCCCAGGACCCTGAGACCATGACCTGAGCCGAAAGCAGAGGCTTAACCCACTGAGCCACCCAGGTGCCCCAACAGAATTCTTTAAATGCCAATTTATGAATCAGTTAAGCACAAAACATATTTACCAACAGATTCAAATATTCTTATTTTCTTTGCTGTAAGAAGTCAAAAGCACAAATCTATGTTCAGTAATCAATGACTTAGCATTTTATCCTCTTTGGAAAAGACCTAAATGTCCAACAAATTTAATTCCATTTGTCATCCAAGCAAAACTTTAAACTTTCAGGTTACCAGAGACTTTGAAAGCTATCTCTACCCATTAAAACTTTGAGACAATTAACCATCAGTTTAGTCATTTCTTTGCTAACAGATTTTAACAAATAACACAAGCTTATTTGACCTTAAGTAAAAACTCTGAAGTTTCACATTTACTACTGTTAACTCAAAAGACATGTTCATCCTAATTAACCCAACAAACTTAACTTAGTTCAAATACTGATTTACATTCCACCTGGGCCCACTCTGCTTCGAACGTTTACCTGAGACCCGGGTGGGAAGATCCGGAGTGGGGGGTGTTATGTCCAGGGGGCACTCTTCTTGTTTTCTGACAGTGAAGAACAGAACAAAGTGCCACCAGAAGGCAGAGAAAGGGTTCCCAGTTCTAGAGCTCATCAGCTCCAAGAGAGGAGCAGACGCCATGCTTTCCCACCAGCAAGGGGGAGGGGCTAGGCAGTCCACGTCAGGCCAGAGAAGGCAAGGAACGTCCCCGAAACAAAGTTAGTTTCAGCAACTTCTTGGGAATATTCCTTAAAGTCTCTGTCTCAAGTTAGACTAACCCCAGTTGGCTCCAGTTATAGCCCTTAACACATGAAATGAGCAAGGGAGAAGCCCCACATCTATTAGGAGGAATGGAGAGACAAAAGTCAGAGTCCCCTTACTCTCTGCTTGTCTCATTCCTTCAAACACAACAGACAATGCAACAGACAACAAAAATACAGGACAAAAACAACGGCAGACTCAGCAGCCCTCCCGGGGCCATCCAACATTAAAGGATGGCCATTCAGACATGCAGAAAGTCCGAAACTTTCCCTTTTGTACTTCCGTGCTCAGGTTATGAGCTCTTTCCCTAACGTCTGAGAAGTGGTCAATCACCAGAGACAGAGGGTTCTTCTGCATCTGTCCCATCACGTCCTCAGTCCACAACAAGACAAATACACTTACAACACACTCACAAAGACAAACGATGTGGCGGAGCTGCGAAGACAAAACTGGAAGGAAGTTAAGGGAGAATCCGGCCGTACTGGCAGCCGGCTCTCTTCACAGATGAGGACCTTGTCCTCTGGGCCCGACCGTACCAGCAGCCGAGCCTCCAGATACGGGCCCGACCGTACCAGCAACTGAGCCTCCCAATGCGCGTCTGACCATACCAGCAACGGAGCCTCCAGACGGGCCCGACCGCGACAGCAGCAGAGCCTCCAGACAGGGGCAGAGGGACGTCTCCCAAGACCCCCCTGGTCGACGGCCCACCACGCATCCACTTGAGCCAATGTCGACTCCAGATACTCAGATTTGGAATTCCTACAGGTAAAAATACAGATTGGAGCACCCAGAAAGTATGCGCGCAAACAGATAAAAAATGAGTGCACTCACCAGCTGGCGTAAGACCCTCCAGGTTGGGGTCATAGGAGTCTCCCAGATCTCGGTGAAACCTCCAAATGTTGTGCCCGAGTTTTCCCATCTGAGAGACCACCAAGGAGCCAAGCACTGATGTAATCACACGAGGGTTTATTTGACAAGCTTAAGCTTGGGCCCAAGTATATCCAACACAGCGGAGTAGGGACTTGGACTCCGAGTTTAGTTAAGGCAGGGGTATTTGTGTGTTCCTATTACTAAAGCAGGGTGGGGCTTCCTGTAACTAAAGCAAAGTAGGGGAAAGTTCAGCCCTTGGGCACAGGGGTCTGAGATGTCTGTACTTATGCTGAGGCTAAACCTGAGGTGGGATGGCCTTAATTTTCTCAGCCTCCACAACATTATTTAGTTCATCTAACTGCTAAAAAAAATAGCTTGTCTGAAAATTCTAAGGTATAAATATAAAGACTGTGATTTGGGGAATACCAAACCTTAGCACCCCTTATCAAATATATGCAGAAGAGGTGGTCTATGAGACTTTGAGAGAGATGAGAGATTTAAAGAATACAAACCAACCCAAGGGGTGCCTGGGTAGCTCAGTCCTTAAGCATCTGAAGCATCTGCCTTCAGCTCAGGTCATGATCCAAGGGTCCTGGGATGGAGCCCCACATTGGGCTCACTGCTCTGCGGGGAACCTGCTTCTCCCTCTCCCACTCCCTGTGCTGTGTTTCCTCTCTCGCTGTGTCCCTCTCTGTCAAATAAATATATAAATTCTTTTAAAAAAGGAATACAAACATGATCATTTAATACAACTTTTTCAATCTTACCTTCATGTAATTGTCTAAGGAGCTTTTGAAAAATATCAACGCCTGGCCCTACCTGTAGAGTTTCTATTTTCCCTTGTTCTGGAGTAAGCTCTGGCATGCCCAGTTTAAAGGGCTTCCTGAATGATTCTAATGTGCAACTATGACTGAAAACCAGTGATATGCACAGTGTTATTTATTTGTTCATTTCTTAACAAACATTTAGTGCACACTACTATGAGCATGTGTTAGGCTATATTCATGAATGAACGAAATATGGCATATATCCCCATGAATATATAGTTCTTTAGTATTTCAAGGAACTATTTAAAACAAAACAAAACAAAAAACAGAGGCTTTTATTAGGGATTTGAGTGACTGCTGAATGACCTTGCCTTCCACAGGCAGATGCTAGGTTATGTTTCTGAGTAACACCTTTCGGTGGGCAATTTTCTTGAAGTAACACTGAAATTGAAACAAGTTGAGAGTTTTTTAACATCACAAATAGCTTTAGAATGCAATTTAAAAGGATATACTTGAAACATACTTTGTCCCAGATACATTTCAGATTCTTCTTAATTATAAAGAAAGGAAGTAGATACAGAAGGTGCAAGTGCTATTACAAGTCAACTGACTTAAGCTTACATGAAAGAAAACAATGTATACAATGTTCTCAGCAGGACTTCCAAGCCATCCATCCTCAGCTTACTAAAAAAAAGGCAAGATTTTAATTGGGTGAGAAGGGTTGATTTTGAACTATGGAATAAATTACCTATTCAAAGAATTTAGAAAGAGTGTTCTATAACGCTCTTGATAATTTTAACCCATCTCAGCACTGTTCCCTAGGAAATACTTTTATTATTTTCTGAATTCCTTTTAAGAAGTTTCTGATATTTAAAGGAAAAGATGTTCTTTCTAAATATTTATAAGACACCAGAGACCAAAAAATGCCTAGGTCTCTTCATAGATTGACTGTTCTTCTAGATTTATTTTTTAATGCATTTTTTCTATATACACAGCTATATTATAAGATCTTTTTCATAACTCCCAGGATCCTAAGAAACCCTACAGGTTCTTTGATTAACCCCCCATCCACTCTCAACTCTATCTCTCCTTCCTTATCACCTATCCTAATAAGCATAATTTTATTTACTTCTTCCCAATTTTGTCCATTATCCTGTAGGTATCTCTGATTGTTCTTGCTGCTGCAGATTCTATGCATATGTGGCAACAGGCACTGCAGTTGCTATTTTGAATGCCTTGTTTCTAATCCTCAATATCCAATCTTATAAAGTAGGTATTTTCCTCAAACCATGGATATGGAAATAGAAGTGAAGAAGAGAGGAATAAACTTGTTCAAATTTTTGAGTAGCCCGATGAGCCAGGAAGCCAGGCCAGGTTTGTCTGAATTGAAAAGTCTAGATTATTGTTCTAGCTCATCTCTCCAAGGCTAGTTCTACGAAGGGGTTCTCTTTCTTCTTGATCATGAAGAATAACTTAAGCCTTTTTCACAAGTCTCCTATTCCTGGCACATGTACTTTTTTTTAGACCTTTCTAAAGGTAAACTTCATTTCCTGTGACTATTCCTCACGCGTGCTAATTCTTGACTGCCTTTGCTTGCCTTGTTACAGTTCCTTGCAAACAGATGCACGTGGGTCCCGCAGGGTTGACTAAACTCTCTGGGTGTTGTGTGTGCAGCTTCAAGTTGAGTTGCACCCTATCTGCCTTAATCTAGAGCAATGCTTCTATTAATACTGCCTGAGGGCCCATCAGCCTTTTTGGCAGCCACATTACTGTTGACTCCTACTGAGCTCATTGTCAACTAAATGCCTCAGTCTCTTTCACAACTGCTGTTGTTAAGTCCTATCACCCTCAGTCCTACCTTTGTGTGTTTTGTTTCTGAATCCAAGTTTCAGGCCTTAACAATTATCCATAATGAATGTAATAGTATTAGAGTCACCCCATTGTTCCAGACTTCTAGCATTTTTCAATATCTGTTAGCCTCTGCGTGGGGCGGGGGGAGGGGGGTGGGGGGAGGGGGGGTTGGGGGGGTGGGGAGCACTACAGAGCATAGTGCAGAGAGATTCTGAATCCACATTTGTCATAGTCACTCCCCCTCATGACTTAAAGCTTTTGTCTTTCCAAAACAGTCACATAATTTTAACTTACGTTTAATTTATTGGTACATTTCTTAACTGAGTAGGACTTGGGGCTGACCACCAAAAACTTCTGTTCAGGGTAAAGAAAATGTCCCTGAGGGAGATAGAGCTTTTTGGCTATAATGTGAGCTGTGCCTCTCAATGTTCTGTACTCAGTATGCCCTCCACTATTATGTGGATGCTGTTGGCTTCATGTATGGGTTGCAAATAATTGTAGAGATTTTAAGAGTTGGAACTCAGGTAAGCTCAGGTAAGCAAAAAGTCAGGAGCAGCTTCAAGCAGTCAAATTGTTACTAGGTTGTTCACTCTAAATTGTCCAGACATACTAAATTCTGAGGAAAATAAAAAGCTACCAAACCCTGGGAGCATAAGAGGGGATTAACACTGTATAATAATTTTGTCACCAAAAGAATCACTACCTGTTTAAAACGATGTAAATATTATGACTGAATGCACTGCAAAGTTTTTATGTGAGATCGGAGATGAAATATATATTTGAAGAGAAACAAAATTTTCTGTCTTTCCTATCCCTTGGTCTTATTCTCTCTTTTGTCTCTTTCCCTCAATTCTTAGACAAAAACTAAGTGATCTAAAAAGGAAAAAAAAAAAAAAAGCAAGAATATTCCATGCCAGATAGTTTTTAATCTTCTTCCTCTAACAGTTTCCAAGAAACTAAAAAGGGAAAAGTGGAGAGAGGAGGAAGATAATCAGGGTTGATTGTGAATCTGGGAAAAGTCTCAACTATGTATTGAGATTCACAAAAATGAAATATGAAAGATCACAAGAGAGGAAATGAATAACCATTTTGCCCGTTGCCAGTGTTCTGCTCCCCATTCTTCCAGCTGTGGCTGAGGCTTCAGCTTCACCCTTCAGATTGGAGTTGGAGGCTCATGCACACATCTCAGCTGCTGTGTTCTCTGGTACTATAGTTTGCCTTTCTTTAGAATGCCCTAAAGATAGCATTCTTAGTAAACATACCGTCAGCCAGAGAGAATTGCATCAGGGGGATGCAACCATCCTCTCTCATAGGAAAGGCTTTTCCACCTGCAGGGTGTAAACTATGGGAAATATACAGCTTTTTTTTTTTTTTTTAATTGTAACATCAGCAACCAAAAAAAAGTTCCTGATTCAGCTCTCCAAATACTCTTCTCATCTCTGCAGAGGATTCAATGTAATGGACCTATGACAGTCATCTTCATAATACGTCCTCTGTGCATGGCACAGTGTATGGCACACACCAGGCATTCAACCAATATTTGCTGACTGAACGGATGCACTTTTCGCTGAGCCACCTGGGATGAGTTGGGACTTTAGGCGTAAGTAAGAATGAGCAGATACCTGATGCTCAAACACGTGTGTTGTAGTGAGCAGTGGGCATGGCCAGGAAAGGAATTCTGTCAGGTTTTGGAGTTGCATTGCTGGTGGTGATCTCGCCATGTTTTCCAGACATTTGGTTGAATTCTTCAAGATGATATAATAGAACATTTCATATTGGAGTATACAGAAATCCAACCTTCCCTTGAGCCCTGAGAGTTTCTCATTCACTTGACTTGATAAGGGACCCAAAAGCTTGCATTTTTATTAAGTTCCCAGGCTGTGTTGATGCTCTTGGTTGAAAACCACTCAACTAATCCAACCCCAAAAGGACAATGAGGAAACCCAGGGGAGAGTGTGGATAAAGAAACATACCAGTACAAGTATGCAAGCAGCACCCACATCCTCCTTCCAGCTGAGGCATTTTTGTTTTCTTACATGGCATCTCCACGTAAAGAAAAGCAGAAGGAAGAACAAGTGTTGGGGAGACCTTAGTGAAGTAAAAGCAGCACCAGTAAACGAAGATAGATCTTATGTGAAATTTGTGGATTAAATAGAAATTTTTTACTTGTTCTGACATTCTCCGGGGGGGGGGGGGAGGTTCTATGATCTCTGCTGCTAGCTTCTTCCACATCTAAAAACATTCAGAATATTCCTGCAACAAACTTAAGCCCATTTCCATTGCTAATGAGGCATTCTATATTATACCACTCAGGAGTTGATGTTGGAAAATATATGTGTCTATGAAACAACTACATTTAAAAAAATAAAATCGAAATAAAAATGATTAAATGCAGCCAGCTGCTTTAAGCAACCATTTCATCACATGGTAAGAAAAGTATTAAAAAAACCATCCAAAATCCATTCTCCTCCATTACTTTTTGCCTTACTGCTTCACTACAATGAGCCATATAAGTTACTGAAACCACTGTCTCCATGCATTTCTTATTCTATGGACAGTTCTGTGTCCTTTTGATGAATTGAGCCATCTTCATTTATTCCTTTGTTCTAATCTCACTTTGCTTTATTTACAAACAAAAAAGAGCAAACAAAGCCTATACTTAGTCACCAAAAAAGCTAAATTTCTCTACTCATTAGTCTTGTTGAAGACAGTATTGGAAAGGGAATTAAGTGGGCCATGTACAGATTCTTAGTTAGAATGTGAAGAATTATACTGATCCCAAAAAATTAAATACATCATCTTCCTCAACCTTTGAAATCATTTTATATGACTCAAACTTCTCACAGATGCACTTATTTGTTCTTGAAAAGATGAGGTAAATTGGCATAAAATAAACCCATATATACACATTGTCTACAATAAACACATATATACATATATACAATAAAACCATTTATGTTTATGAGAAGAAAGCTTGGTTGTACTTGTCCAGACAACCAGACAACCTTGTGTTGCCTATACTGGAAAATAAGTCTATGAGAGGATGCACAGATTTATGAATGAAGAAGACTCATGATTTATTTTGGTTACTGCCCTGATTTTGTTGGTTTGCTTTTAGTTTACCTTCCTTTTGCTTATATTTTTTTGGTAGATGATTCTAACAGATGAATAGTTGTCCTTATACTGTATGAAGTGTGCAAACTTGAAATGCTAAATAACAAAACAATGTCTTAACTTCTAAACATTAATCTTCTTACATAGTATGCAAAAATAGGTCCAGTTGTACAGAATATATTCCCTGCAACTTTCAGCATGTAAGGAAACTCAGTCTGGGATAAATAATAGAAAAAGGGGTTTAGTAAAATGTACACACACAAACATGTTTATAGCTAAAAAAATTGGGGCACCTGGGTGGCTCAGTGGGTTAAACCTCTGCCTTCAGCTCAGATCATGATCTCAGAGTCCTGGGATCAAGCCCCGCATCAGGCTCTCTGCTTAGCAGGGAGTCTGCTTCTCTCTCTCTCTCTCTTAATCTCTCTCTCTCTGCCTGCCTCTCTGCCTACTTGTGCTCTCTCTCTCTCAAATAAATAAATAAAATCTTAAAAAAAATAACAAATGCTAATAATAAGTATTTTTCCCCTGTCATATCACTATACATTATTGATAATTGTCATACTTGGGGCATTTTCCTGAAGTTACCAGAGAATTGAACTTTGCTGTGTGTTAATATTATTACTCCATATATACCTGATTATATGTGCTCGCTATATTCTTAAGAAGGTACATCGGAATAATAAGAATTTGGGAAGTAGAAATCTAATTTAACTATCTATCCTGTGCCAGTGTTTTTTAAACTGTCCTTAAACAAGAAAAAACAACAACAAACTAGTTTATTAGCACACACACACTCAAAAACACACATAACTAACACAAAATGTTACATGACAATTTATACTAAATGAGATGCATTCTGACATTTTCTATCCTATCTTGTTTTATTTTTTTAAATTATTTAAATTAAATAATTTAATACTATTAATAATTTAAAATTATTTAAATTAAATAAAGATTATTGGTCATGCCTTACTAAATTAATTTCAGTATACACTAAATTTCACAAAAATCTCATCACCTACAAAACACTGCTATTTTTAGGAAATTCTATAATGATGATCAAATAATCCTTTAGTATAGTGATTACCTTCTGATTTGTCCTGGGACCAATTTAAGGTTTTGCTATAATGGGTCTTCAAAATATATGCTCACTTCTCTCTGACTAGTGCGTATCTGAAGGTAACTACAAAATATATGTTGTACAAATGAAGACACTAAAGTATTTGATAATGTTATGGTTACTTAAGATGCCATCTTTCATGAACGCTTTGCAGTTCACCAAACTGGTGAGCAGAGTGTGTAGCCTACTGTCTCCAAGTCTAGTACCTTTGTGTTTCCATTCCCTTGGGCTTCTCTATACTTGACTTTCTATACATTAGATCATTCCTAAGAGTAGTCTAAAAAAGCATCTCTAGCAATCTTTAATTCATATGATTAAAAATTCAAAAGAAGCCCTTGTACCAGCTGTTAAACATGTTCGTAAGCTGTAATTCAGAGTTCAGGCCCCAGCAAATTGAAGGTTAGGTTAACAGGATTATTCAGTGGAAGTGCATTAAACTGTACCAACTGGAACAGTAGGTGGACTGCTTTATACATGCTCATTTGCAGAAGATAAACTAAGGATGAGCAAACTTATCTCGTTGGAAATCTTACCATCCAACTCTTTTGCCTCTTTTCTGCAGTGTGGCTTAAAAGGGGAAGCAAATGAAATTAACCATCATGTTTATTTACTACATATGCAGATAAAAAGAAGAAAAGCCACATCCACTGTTACATGGAATCTTATTTGAAAATGACCAAATGAGTTTCTCTTTTCAGACTTTAACTTTCTCAAATAAGTCTGAAGTTCCAGAAGAAATTTTTTTGCTGCCCCAAACTGAAATGTGTTCACATGAAAATTTGGGAAACACCAAAAATTAAAATGAGCCTTTAGTTAGAATATTGATGTCCTTATGCTTCTGTGACAGAGTAATAAGTTTTCTTTATGGCATCAATCCCCTACTTGCAAAAACTAAGAATGTTTGAGAATTCAAAATTCGTAGTCCCGAAGCTGGCTCTGGCGTGGGCACTCTCTAGCAGCGTGCCCTGAGGGAGCCACTTAAACTCTTCCCGGGCCTCACTTTTCTCACTTCTAAAATGAGAGAAATGGACAATATGACTTTTTTTCTGTAGACAAAGGATCCTTTCTTTTGTAAGTTTCTTTGCTTCTAAGTTTATGCCTAAACTTAGAAGATCTAGCTAGATCTAGATAGATCTCCTCCTTGTTGGCTGATAAATGATCGGGAACAAAAGAGATGAGAAACACAAAATCGCTTTGATCTTAAATGAACTTGAATTTCTTTTTTTTTTCCTCCTCAAGAATTACTTACTACATTGGAAAAGGGAAAGAAGAGTTCTCCAGATGAGAGTGAAGAAAATGACACAAATTAGTAATCTGGGTTTAGAAAATGTAAAATAAAATTGGTGGAGATGAATTTAAACAGATGCTTCTGCCTCACTATGTAGTAAACATAAATTAGGAAAAGAGTGAACGAAACTTTTAAAATCATGAACATTAACTTCAACAGAATGAGAAAGGTATCACATCCCCCCAGAAAACCCCAATATTTTGCTTAAAAACAGGATACAAGATGTAAAAAAAAAAAGTTCTTATGAAAACTCAGACCAAAATTTTGAAAAAAAATTCAAGAAAGTATCAAAACTAAAAATATTTGAAAGATTGCTTTGAGTCAGTAAACATCATGAGATGCTACTTTAAATAGGTTTTTGAAAAAAGTGGTATAGCTGTACACTACAGTTATGACAGTTCAAACCTCCTTAGAATAATTAGTAAGTATAACTTACTAGTTAGCTTTTTCTATAGGCATGCTTAATCTCAGTATCTTTTTTATATGGAATGAAGTTTCCTCTGTATCTGTGGAGCTGCTCAATACACGGTGGCCTGAAAGCAAGATAAATACTAAAAATATGATAGGGATGTCTGTGTGGCTCAGTCATTTAAACATTTCCCTTCAGCTCGGGTCACGATCCCAAGGTCCTAATATTGAGTCCCACATCAGGCTCCTTGCTCAGTGGGGAGCCGCCTCTCTGTCTGCCTGCTGCTCCCCATGCTTGTGCACACTCTCTCCCTAATGAATAAATAAAATCTTTAAAAAAAATAAAAATACGATAAAGTTCCTTGGATAAAAACATGCATTCATTAAAAAGCATTTATCCTTCACTTATTGGATTCAGAGACATTTGTGCATGTTTAAATTTTTCTCATATCTACACAATAGAGATTCATGTATCAAATCAAGGTGGCCAATCAAAAATAAGAGCTAAGGAGTAGGAAAAAAGCTGGCATGCAACTCCAGATTACCATCCCAATTACGTTATGAATCTTGGCAAACAACTACATGTACCTGATCTCTAGTTTTCAAATCATTGAAGAAAATGGTCATTCATATTGTGAATTTAAATGAATTAATGCATACAATGCTCACCATATTGGAATTACTCAATATGTTAGTGTTTTTCCTAATATGGATCTAGCAGTAATAATTTTTGCAGAAAGAAATCTCCCACAGTATATCATAAATAACAGCTCTTTACTTCATATCATATTCTAGTTTCCAATGGAGAGAAACTTTAAAGTACAGAAATTATATTCAAGACCTTTTAAATGATTAGGAATATTGTCAACTGTGGATTAAAGGGATTGTTTCTGTTAATGGAGGGAAAGCACACTTCAGAAGAAAGGAGAAAGAAGACAGAGCGTCACTTCTGTTGTTCTTGAACAGCTTCCTGTGTGGAGCACTCTTTCAGCAAACATCTGAACAGACTGCACAATGGCAGCAGCCCTCGTGGTGCTGTATCTTACTAGCAGGGAGGTAGTAAATATTAAATGAAAGTACTAAATGATACATTGAGTTATAAGGCAACAACAGGTGTGGAAATATAAGTAGAGCAAACTCATTCTGAAAAAGATGTGAACATATGTGAAGGGGTACAGATTACAGCATTAAACAGGGTGGTCAGTACGAATCTCAGAGAGAAAGGTGAATTTTACACAAAAGCTTAAAGAAGGTAAGGGCACTGTCCAGGAGATTGACTGGGGGTGTGATGCTGATGGAGGCCATAAGCAAACCAAAGTCCCGAGATAATGTGAAGCCCTATCTGTTGAACAAGAAACCCAGTATGACTGGAATGGCATATCAAATGAGAGCAAAAGTAACAGATGTGAGATCATTGGTGGGCTTCTGGAACATGTAGGGACTTGGGCTTTTGGTCTGGATGAAATGAGGGCCAGGGGGCTTTCAGGGTCCCGAAGAGGAGGAACAAGCTATACTTCAGTCAAACTTGTTGCTATTTATTCTCAGCAGGAAGCAGTGAAACATGTTTGGAGAGACTATTTCAATAATCTAGGAGGAACACCAGCATGGTATTAGTAGAGAAGGTAAGAAGAAGTCATGTTCTGGATATATTTTCAAATCTGAGACAACAGATTTGATAATGAAGTAGGTGTACGCTTTGAGAGAGAAAGTAATGAAAGAGGATACCATGGCTGGGGTCTGAATGACAGTGGGATGGAATTTCCATTACCAGAACTGTGAAAGTTTATGGGGAAAACAAGTAACTTCTAGGAGGAAACAAAAAGAATTGGGTTTGTGCATATTAACTGTGAGAGGCCCATTAAATATCCCAGTGTCTGTGTAGAAATGCACAAGGAGGTTCGGGGAAGAGGGCTTATCTGAAAACCTATATTTAGCATTCTTCCACTTAAACTTAGAGTTCACCAGTGAACTGATAGTATCAAAGCCATGAAGAATAGGTAAGATCACTTAAAGGAATGAGGGTAGATAGAAAGGGGAGTCCAAGGACTGAAGCATGGGACCATCCAGCATTTAGAAATGGCTACCTGAGCTCTGTGTCTCAGGCCCTTGGTACTCAAACATTCCAGACACACCAGGTCCACTTAAAACACTATGCTTTGACTTATATTCACTCCTTCCATCTGACCCATAAAATCTTCTATCAGAAATCTTTCTGCCCTCCCGGAACCACCTACATATCTCAGAAGATATTTCTCTAATTGTGCTCATTCTCTGTGATTGCAGAACACTTGCATTTTGCCCTGCACTACATGTATACACCTGCCCCCTTCAGCCGATTGGGAGGGCTCAGATGGCAGCAACTCTAGCATTCCCATTACCACCACTTATGAAAATGACATCAGTGAGTATTTCACATGTGCCAGGCATGCTCTTAAGCTCGTTTAAAACATAATCTCCCTAAATTCCTTAACTCACCTACTCTTATTTTATAGAAGAAGAAATTGAGACTCGAGAACTAAGATGAATTATTTGAAGACTCCTAGCTAGAAAGCAGCAGAACTGAATTTCAGTATCAAGTCTCAACTATTCTAAAGAGCTTGACCACTGCCTGCCACCTTCATGTTATTCATTTTATAATTTCCTGGACTTGGTACATATTTTATAAAAGTTGCTGGATAAATAGATGAAGAGGTTCTTGAATTAATAGCTCTGCTTTCCTTTTGGCAACCATAATAAAAACCTTGACTAACAGAAATTAATTTTGCACATCTTTCAATTAATTAGGATTTTTAATTTCCTTGTTATAGTCTATTTTTAATAAAACATGGCCAATCACAGAACATTTCACTTTAGTTTTTCAATCAGAATAAATTCCTGAAACATTCCTTTGAGGTGAGGGCAAAATTATCTGTGTTCCTCATACATTGGACTATGCCTTGGGTAATATTCTTTCTTGAGACATTATGATTAGGACCACAGGATCATGTGATCTCAAACTTTCAAGGAAAGTTATATATCATATTCCCCATACAATTCACCTGGAAACACTTTTAAAAATATTTTAGAATCATTTTTGGCAACGTGAATCAAAGTATACATTTTTAATTAAATCTTTAGCTAATTAGAAACCCCAATCATAGAATGTCTTTTTCGCCAAATGTAACAAGACGCTCACAGTATCCCATCTTCATCCTGCAGACTTTGTGGTATGATCTGGCTGAATTCCCCCTACACCCATTTGCCCCTGTGTGCTTGAGGGCTTATTCCATGCACTTGTGACCACCCAGAAATACTAGGAGTTAACACACTGCCACCACTGCCTCCACTCCAACCCTTCAGCCCCACCTCTACCCAATAAATCTTGCATTCAGTGCCTCTAAGGATATGGTATATAAATACCTCAGCTCCCTCACCTCTAGGATAGGATTATTCTGAGTTCTGTTTCCCACTATATTCTAGGATCCTCTGCAGTGTCAAGTGCCAGCTACACCTCGGGATAGCTGACTAACAAAGCCCTCCTTGGTGCATGACTTCACTTCTCTCCTGCCACCTTCAATTAGTGTTTCCTGCACCTGCCAAGTAAACTGCTAGCCTTCACATCCATATCTCGGGGTTGGCTGTTGGGGCAACCCAAAATAAGACGAGAATTCTAATTATCTGAGTTTTTACTGCTGCGATAGAGCTTCCTAGACCGAGAGAGGGAAAGCAACAGCATACTCCCCCCCCCACCACCAATTTTGGTGTTCTTGTTTTCAGCCAAAAATGTGCCATATTTAACTGCTCTTGTACATGATTTTCATAGAGAAATTGAGGGGGTTAATCAATATTTCAGGCAAGTTATATATTTTGGGATACTGATGTAACACGTGACTATTTAATGGGTTGACGATGCTAGACATTGATCCATCTGAACAATAAGCCATTTGAGTACATGGAGCTGAATTTCCCAGAAATAGCACTGTGTCCACACCTGTGGAGAACGAGACAGCAATGAGGACATTTCAGACTCCAGGGAGTGATAAGAGTATGACACTATATAAGCTATCCAAATCTGTAAAGCCATGAGTTAATGTCCACTGTCTAAATGATAAACTATTAGACAAATACGGGATAGTGTTATTAATCAATGTTGACTGACATATACATATCATCATATGAAATAAAGGAAAGTCTAATTCTTTCCAAAGTTTTAAAAAAAACTGTTTTCCTCATAATACACTAATTTCTGGGTCACCAAGTTTTTTCCTGGCTGCTTGCATCTACAAAACTACACCAACATTTAATTTACCTCAAAGCTGACTGAAAAAGACTATCTTCTGCTTTATTTTCAACTAAATATTTATATTTTACTTAAAAAGTCAATGAAATGCCTAGTGAAAACTTTAGGGTGACTGATAAGTCTTTGATGTTACAGGTCTTAAAATAATTTTCCTCTTAGGGGTCCTTTCTAAAACCGAGATTAAATTCAAAGTATATATTTTTTTTCAATAACAGAGAATGTGTAATGTGTCCTTCACATGTGTACTAGAAATATCCTTTGATTTTAAATAATTTATTAGAGAAAACTAGTACCTCTAAAATTTAGCACTTTCTGGAAAACCAAATCTTTTTTGTATGATGTAATTTAATTTCAAAATTTATTTTAAGAACTAGAAATTCTCCACTGTTAATTGGTGCATCCAACATAATATATGTTTTTAGTTACAGGGTAAACAATTTGCTCTAATATCAAGGAGACATCAGTTAAGATTTTATTAGAATTCTAAAAATGAATAATAAGCCCAGCCCCATGCTTGTTATAATAGCTAAAATAAACTTGCAGCTCAAACTATGGTGATTTAGCTAAACTCCTCTTTCATTCCATCAGACTGCATGGGGCAACAGCTGGGGTTTTTTTCGACACTCTTGGTATGTTTACTGCAGCAGTGTAACTGTGTAACTTTGTCTCAGGGCAGGACTGTTGCTAGGGCTTGGACCACACCTTCCTCCTGCTTACCTAAAGCCCATTGGTCATGGTTTCATAAGCAGGCAGTTTGCACAGTGTCAACATAGGGGCATTGGTAAAAATATACTCTGTGTTTCTACAGGTGTTACATTTTTTGCTCCCCTAGTGACTAGTAATCATTCAATTGGACTAAAATGATATATTTTAAAAAACAATGTCCTGGCATTGCTAAGAACATGCATATAAAGGCCATGAAGGTCTACATAGCAAGATTGCACAATAACCCATTAAAATAAACATTTGCAAGCACAGATAGCTGGACTGAAATCCTGCTCTGATACAAATAACATCTGGACAACTTTTGTTTGCATCTTCCAGCATAAAACACCCTTGAGAAAAAATAGAAGGCAAGCTAAAAGACAAAGGACCACTAAAGGTTTTATTATGCTATGGGTGTGGTACCATAAATTTGAGGGGTTTCGGGCCAGAGTTGCCAAACCTGAATTTAAACAGCATGTTGTTTTTAAAAGTTGTAACACTGGTGAGGAACAATTCAGTTTTCTTACATAATTAATCCAGTGTGAAATAGAGTGACTGGAAAACATCCAGTGGTTTAAAAATAACTCAATTATTTATAAGTTTCACAGTGCTATAGGATTCCACACCAAGGAAAGGAAAGGCAGCTTGGTACCAAGTGCGTCTTTCTTATTCAGCAAGAGCTTTAGGGGGTCGACATAAACAATTCAACTGTAAAGACAACCCCAAGAGGCAAAGAAACTGAGGTTTCCTTGGATTGTGGATCAGGGTGATGGGCCCGAAAAAGTTCCTTTCTCTGACATGTCTATATTGCTAATATATATTAGTATGACTTACTAATACCAAAAGTACCGAGCCCTCTGAATGAGGTGGGGTTAGACACGCTCGGGGAACAGAGAAAGAGGAGGGGGTTATGGATAAGAAAGAAAAATGAGCATCTTTTATAAGATCCACATCATAGGCTATGACTCATACACGACAGTGAATGGACTTTAATTTCTAACGTTGTTCTTTGATGTGAAGCAAAAATAATTACAAGCTGAAAGATACTACCAAGTATGATATTCAATATAAAGATAAAGAAATTAGCCATAAATAAATCCTTATATAAAATCTCACTCTGAGGGCGGGCTACCATCAAGCAGCTATATATTTGTGTCAGCTACAGCTGGCCGCTAAACAAAGGGAATGAAAGTTCACTCTAGTAATATTAAAATCTTGCAAAATATTTCACAGTTGCCTCATGCATTTTTTTTTTCTCTTTTCTCTACATAAAGGGGGCATGTGAGAGATGGTGATAGTCTCAAAGGGCCAGGCCCAGAAAGATTAAACTTGAAGATCTGTCTTTAACATATCAGGTGAACTTTACTAAATAAATTCGATTTAGCTTAATTTCATTGTTTCTTCAAGCTAGAGAACAGAGATAAGAAAAAAAGAATGAAAGCAGGCCTTTATTCATTCAGACACTTTGTAAGCTTTCACTATGGATCTTGTATGTTTCAGACATACTGTATTTATTTGTTCTTTTAGCCTTAGAAACAAACAAAATATAAAACATAATTAAATCATTTATTTACTAGGCTGAACAAACAAAATTATGAAACACTAATACTCATGACAAGGAAAGTAGCTGTCATTTATTTAAATAAAGCATTGAGAACAGAAATGACTTAAAAAAATCATTTGTTGCTTATTCATGGATATTACCTGATGGATGAATTTCAGTAATTCTACTATAAGAGTATTTTTTTTTTTCTTGAGAAGCTGTAAGTGATAGTGGAAATACTGAAGGAAAGTAGTAAAGGGATTACAAGTCCAGGTGGTTGTAGTTATGTCTAGCTCCTGGTAAGTGGCTTTTTTTTTTTCTTTTTTTACTTGTAATCATTGCACTAATAACTAGGAGATTACTACTAGAACAACTTTACAAAGTTTTTGATTAACGGTCAAGCCAATAAATAAGATCATGACTACCCAGCTCCCTGACATGAAGTTTCCATTCCTTTGACACTTTTTTTTTCCTTTTTTCTGTTTGTAGTATGGAGTCAGTGGTTAACTGAACATCAGCAATCTCTGCTTCTGTGTTTTTTTGCTTCACTCCCTCTAGCCAACCTGTAAAGACACAGTACATCAACACTTCTAGGCTGGTATTGACTATCCAATGCAACAAAAATCCTTCCAAAATGAATTAGAACATTCCCTATTGATGAGCTCAGTGCATTCTTTGCACGTGAAAAGAGAATGGTAAATACTATCAGCTCTGAGTGGTACCTCCATGTGTGAAAGGAACTATTCATTAGCTTCATTATTTCATTTACCCATTTACTTAAGGCCTACCTGCAGCAATTATGTTAGCTATGATGACTGAGATACTTCATGTTTTTCCTGGAGGTGATAGTCAATGACATGCATTAAATTATATTACAAAAGTATACAAATAGGGGAAAATTTGGCTCTTCCTAAGAGAGCTAAGAATGGCTTCAAAGAAGGTATGCCTGGGTGGCTCAGTCAGTTAAGTGTCAGACTCTTGATGTCGGCTCAGGTCTTGATCTAAGGGTCATGAGTTCGAGCCCCATGTTGGACGCTGAGTTGGGTGGGGAGCCTACTTAGGGGGAAAAAAAAAGAACGGTTTCAAGAAAGATAAGACATTTGATTTGGTGTGGATCATGAAGGAAGAACACGAGTACAGTTGGCAAGGAAGAGATAAAAATGTCTGAGTAGAAAAAAGATCATAAGAGGGAAGAAGCATAAAACTGCATATTTCAGGAAGGGTCACTGTTTGGTGCAAGTGAAGAAGAAGATGCAAGGAGGGATGGGACATGGGAGGTAAGTTGGAATGAGATTATGAAAGGGGTCATGGTATGCCAAGGAGTTTATTCTTTGGGAAATATAAGGGAATGGAAGGTTTATATAGAGTATGACATAATTGACTAAAATAGCTAAGTAAAACTTTGCTCATTAGTCTTGAAGAGAATAGGCTATTTGAATTTTTAGCAGGATTTGTTACATGCTATTATAAAGTGAGTTGTATAGTCTATCTTGACACATGACAAAAAGACAGCGGTTCATAGAGGCTACTCTATCTTATCCTGCTTATCATTCTCAGCCACTTATATAGTGATACATATCGTCCTGATGTGTAAACGGTGTATCTCTCTCCTGTGTACGATTTACCAACAGAGCACGCCTTCTCCACCAAAGGAGAAAGGACTTTAATCCCTTTTCCTTCCCCCACAAACACAAAAATGGGAAAAGCCTTGATGTATACTAAAGTTTCAACCTGTAGAGATGAGAGTTATATACACAGGAAGAAAGTAAAATGGAGAATTAGGCACTGATCCAGGTGACCTCCCCCGCTTTACCAATCATTACCCCCAAAATTCTCTTGCCTAATTTATGTCTATACATTACAGAAAATAATGCTTTTTCAACAGATCCTTTTCACTTTTCATTTTGTGTTATATAGCTACATGCTTAATAAACTTATATGAACAAACTTTCTAGCACTTATAGGAGAAACACTAGTTAAAAAAAAGAAAAAAAAAAAAACAGTGTTGGAAAGAACAAAGATTATTCCAAGATGAAAACCTAGCATTATAACCCACACAGACCACCTGGAATTCTTTAAACCATAATACTGAGTAACAATTCCTCTCATGCAATGTAGCTTGTACTTCCTAATTTCTCAAGAGATATTTACTTGGACACTAGCTCTTTGTTTTCAACAGTTTTCCTGCCTTTGCAAATTAATCCCCACCTGTAGTCAAATGCTTCCACTTATGAAATCACAACAGTTGTTTAAGTCATGGGATTAAGAATAATGGAAAACATTATGTAATTTTGGAATGTGGGAAGAGGAAGAAAATATTTTAAATGAGCAGGACAATTTTCTTATTTAGCTGTATCTTCAAAGATAAAATAATAGAGAAAAGTAAGTAGATGTTCCTGGAACAAGGAGAGTAAAGCTGTGGCTATGTTTCTTTAAAGAAAAATCAAATGGTAAACCGACTGGTATAGATCTTCAGTGGCCTTTATACTCCTCTAACCCACTAATTTGTTCTATAGATGGTACACCTTAGTATCCCTAAGTATAAGGCTAAAATCACTGAGATAATTACTGGATTTGGTTCTGCTAAGCCATTATGGAATGTTTGCAATCACACCAACTTATCCAGTAACAAAAAGAGCAAAGTCACTTGAAAAACTGTCACTGAATTCAAATTAGAATTACTTTAGCCAAACTAAATTATTCTGAACCCTAAATAATTTTTATTACAAATTATAGATTTTATCTACAGTTAGCCAGTCAACTTAATAATTCTCAGTTTTCCCAGGTCTTCATGTTGTGAAAATCCAGATGAACCATCAACTGTTCATTTCTATGCTCTGTTTGAGATACAAATGAGAAAGCCATGGAACAAAAAATAATGACTCAGTGGTCAACATAAGCCTTCTACCTCTTACTGAGGAGAAGCAACAGAGACCAGCTTTACTGTGATTGAAACAAACGAAAAATAGAGAAATATAGGAAACAATGATTTTCAAAACACTGAACAGGGGCACCTGGGTGGCTTAGTGGGTTAAAGCCTCTGCCTTCAGCTCCGGTCATGATCCCAAGGTCCTGGGATCGAGCCCCACATCGGGCTCTCTGCTCAGCAGGGAGCCTGCTTCCCCCTCTCACTCTGCCTGCCTCTCTGTCTACCTGTGATCTCTCTATCTCTGTCAAATAAATAAATAAAATCTTCAAAATACTGAACATCAAATAATGGACAGTGATCCCTGAAAGATGGGGGGTGGGGAATGAAGTAAGTCCTACAGTTGCCCTAGCTTACTGGCTTGAAAGTGTTTCTAAGACATGTTCCAGGGAAGAGGAAGACAGGCTAATCCAGCAAACTTCTTGAATTGAGAGATGAGGGTAAGCATCTGGAGAGAAGAAGGTGGCTAAAATATGTAAAATAGAGTTGAAGAGGAGCAAGATACAGAGAGAGAACTCCAGATACCCATAAAGGATTATCCCCTAATATTCAGCTGTGTATTGGTCATTTAAGACACTACCTATGGCTGGGGAGAGAAGGACCCAAAGGCATTTGAGGTAATAGTTTCTGATAGTCACTCAGAGCTGGGAATAATGCCTATCCCTTCCAACTAACTTGGAAAACCTCATAATAAATAAAGCCTTGAATGGAATACTCAGAAGCATCTTGTCTGAGTGGTAGGGAATACTTAGTCCTAGATTACATACTGTTCCAGTCTTGACTGATGAATTTTAAAAGGAAGAGCCAAAAGAATCAAACTATTTTCATATAATTTAACTGTGTTCCAGAATGAAGCTCTAGAATATTTATAGAACACAAACATATTGGACACTCAAATAGAATTCATCATGTCTGGCATCCAATCAACTATGTCTAGGCATGCAAAGAAGTAGAAAAATGTGGCCTAGGATTAGGAGAAAAATCATACAAAACAACCCAGAACTTCCACAGATGTTAGAATTAGCAGATAAATATGTTAAGATAGTTTTTAAACTGTATTATAGGAAAAGAGATGGAAAAATATATGAAAAATAAAAAACAAAATCATACTCCTAAAGATGAAAACTGTAACATCAGAGATGAAAGTGCACTACATAGGATTAACAGCAGACAGGACATTGCAGAAGAAAATAAAATTAGTGAATTTGTACTAGACACAGAAATAACAAAAATCTAAAATGAAATATATGGAGAAAAATATTACTTAAAAAATGAATATAAAATTAGCTTGGGGGATAATTCAAATGTCCCAATATGTGTATAATTGGAGTCTATGAAGCTATTGAGAAAGAGGGTGAACAGAAAAATACTTTGGAGAAATGGTGACTGAAAATTTTCCAAAACTGATGAGAACTGTAACCTACAGATCCAAAAGGCTCAACAAACTCTAAGCATAAGAAAGAAAGAAAAACATACCAAGTCACATTATAACCAAATTGTTCAAAACCAGGGATAAATAGAAAATCTCAAAAGCATCCCAAAAGAAAAAATGATGCTACATGCAGAGAAACAAGGATAAGGATGTGGCAGATTTCTTACCAAAAACAATGATACCAGGAAGACAGCATGATGAAATCTTTAAAGTACCAAATGATAAATCTATCAAATAAAGTACCAAATGAATAAATCTGTCAAATTACTGAATATTCAGTATGAAAATATCTTTCAAAAACAAAACTTAACTAAAAATTTTTGCACGTATACAAAAGCTGAAGCACTACATTATTTTATTTACTTTTTTAGTTAAATTCAATTAACATATAGTATATTATTAATTTCAGACATAGAGTTCAGTGATTCATCAGTCTTATTTAATACCCAGTGTTCATTACATCACATGCTCTCCTTAATGTCCATCACCCAGTTACCCTATCTCCAGACCTCTCTCCCCTCCAACATCCCTCAGTTTCCTATGACTAAGAGTCTCTTATGGTTTGTCTTCCTCTCTGATTTCATTTTGTTTTATTATTTCTTTCCTTCCCCTATGATCCTCTATTTTGTTTCTTAAATTCCACATATGAGTGAGATCATAAAATAATTCTTTCTCTGATTGACTTATTTCATTTAGCATTCATTATTGACAGATCTGACTTATAAGAAATGTTAAAAAGAATTCATTCAGGTTTAATAGTGATAGATGAAATCCTGTATCTATATAAAGAAATGAAGAATATTGGGAAAGATAACTACATGGGTAAATAAAATTTTTTATTAGTATTTCCCTTTAAATTAGAATGTACTTGTTGAAAACTACACCTAATTGAATTAAAAAAAAAAAATAGAATACACTTTGGCATACCTGGGTGGATCAGTTGGGTAAGGGTCTGCCTTTAGCTCAAGTCATAATCCTAGGAACTTGGGATCCAGACCCACCTTGGGCTCCCTGCTCAGTGGGGAGCCTGCTTCTCCCTCTGTCCCTCCCCATGTTTGTGTTCTCTCTTTCTTTCTCTTGCTCTTGTGCTCTCTCTCAAATAAATAAAAATAAAAATAGGATGTACTTTTTAAACAAAAATAATTAAAAATGTGGGCTTTATTACACACACACATACACACACACACACACACACACACACACACATATGAAACTTAAAACAACAGACTATGTATAGGAGAAGAGTAATAGAAGTATACTATGGTAAGGTTCTTAAATTAAAGATATAAGGCAATTACCTAAATCATAAGGCAATTATTAAAATAATGAAGCAAAGAGTCATAGCTAATAACCTAAAAAAAGGACATAAATGGAGTATAAAATATAGTCAATCAAATGGAAGACAGAAAAAAAAACAAACAAACAGAAAAAAGGGAACATACAGAATGTAGAGAAAACAAAGAGCAAACGATGAACTAAAACTTAATATGGGTAATAATTACATCAAACAAAAATAGTCTAAAAATTCCAATTAAAAGGTAGAGATAAGCACACTAGAGATAAGCACACTTGACCAAAAAAGTAAGATTTAACTTTAAACTGCTTGCAAGAAATACACATTAAATATGAAGAGAAAAATTGGTTAAAAATAAAAGGATGAAAGACTTATCATACTAACACTAATCAAAGGAATAAAGAATCCTTAATATTTATTTTATAATTATATAAAATATGTATATTTCAGAATAAATATAACTAAATATTAAATACTTATATCTCAGAGTAAGTTGGTTTCTGAGAAAAGAACATAACCAAGGAAACTAAAATCATTTCATAATCACATCAATTCAACAAAAGGACATGACAATATTAAACTTTGATGTTTCTAATATCAAAGCTTCAAAATAAATGAAGCCAGAACTGGTAGATTTACAGGGAAAAATAAATAAATCTACCATTATTGTCAGATATTTCAATACTTCTCCCTCAATAACTGATAGAACAAATAGAATACAGTAACAATACAGAACTGAAAAGTACTATTAACCAACTGAATGCTGTTACGATTTGTAGAACATTCCACCCAACAACAGTATAATATACATTTTTCTCAAGTGCACAGAGAACATTCACTAAGATTACCTACATGTTGGTCCAGAAAGCAAGTCTCAATATATTTAAAAGTCAAAGTAAGCATGTTCTCTGGCTAAAATAAAATTACGTTAGAAAACAACTACAAAATGATCCCTAGAAATACTATAAATATTTGTAAATTATATAACACATTCCTCAGAAATCCACTAGCCAAATATATATATATATATATATATATATATATATATACACACACACACACACATATATATATTTATATAAAAGGGAAGCAAGAAAATAGTTTGAACTGAATTAAAATGGAAACGCAACACATCTAAGTGTGTGGAATGCTGCTAAAGCAGTACAAAGCAGTATAACCAGGGAAAATTGTAGCACTAAAAAATCAGAAATAATAAAAAAGATCTCAAATTGATGACTTGCTCTTCAACAACTAGTAAGAAAGGCATAAATTTAATCTAAGGTAATCAGAAAAAAGAAATAATAAACAACAGATCAATCATTTTGCAATAAAAAGCAGAAAAACAATAGAAATATTCAGTGAAACTAAAACCTCATTTTTTGAGAAGAGTCAATAAAATTGGTGAACATTTAGCAAGACTTCTCAGGAAAGAAGAGAAAAGACATGTATCATCAATATCAGAAATGAGAAAAGCAGCTCACTACTGAGTCTATAAATATTTAAAGGATAATAAGAGGATATTATGAGAAATTTTAGACCAATAAACTTAACAAGTTGGTGAAACAGGGAAGTTCCTTAAAAAAAAACTCAAACCACCAAAGCTTACTCAAATGGAGAGTATATTAATAGCCCTATATCTTTTAAGTAAATTGACTTTGCTTTGAAAACCTTCAAAAATTTTTCCATCCAAAATAGCTTCATTAATGATTCTATTAAACATTTAAGAAAAAAAAAAATAGTACCATTTCTATACAGATACATTCAGAAATTCCAAGGAGAATACTGCCCCACCCATTCTATGAGGCAAGCATCAAACTTGTATCAAAATGAGACAAAGTCATTACAAGAAATCTACACATGCATATCCCTCATAGCATGCCTCCAAAAATTCTCAGTGAAATATAAACAAGTCAACAGCAACAATATAGAAGCAAGATCATAATATATCACTACAAAGTATATAATTTATCTAAGTAAGGTATGGCTTATTTGATTTTCAAAAATCAACTTGTGTAATTCACCATTATATATTAATAAACTGTAAAAGGAAAACCACATGATCACTTTGATAGACATGTGCAAGCATACACATACACACATACAAACACACAAATACACAGATCTGACAAAATTAAACGTTCATCCCTGATAAAAATTTCAGCAAACTAGGAATAGAAGGCAATGCCCAAAGACTGATGAAAGGCACCTAAGGAAAACCTATGGCTAACATCATACACAGGATGAAAGACTGAGTGTTTTTTCTCTTTATCAGTAATAAGAATATTTGCTCTCATCACATCTAGTCTACAAAGTACTAGAGGTTTAGACATTGAAATAGCTTTGAAAAAAAAATCATTCAAAATAGAAACAAAGAACTATAACTATCTTTGCTCTTAGCTGATAAGATCACCTCTGTAGAAAATTCCTAATCTACAACAAAATCCCTAAACTTAATGAGTTAATTGAGCAAGACTACAACATATAATTCCAATATAGAAAAGATCATGCCCTATCAAAAATCTGAAATTGAAATTTAGAAAATATTTTCAATAGCATAAAAATAGAAAATGCTTAAAAATAAGTCTGACAAAAAAAAAGTCTGACACCTGTGCACTGAAAAGTATAAAATAAAGCAGACCTAAATGGATTGAAGAAATATACCATGCTTGATGATTAGAATACAAAACATTGAGTTGGAATAACAACAAATATTGGTAAGATGTCAAACATCCTCAAATTTATCTATAGATTTACTACAATCTCAGGTAAAATTCCAGTAGGATTCCTGGAGACATTAACAAATTTATATTAAAAAAATCATATGGAAATGTAAAAAACCTAGAATAGCCAAAATCAACATAGTAAAAGAAGAACAAACTTGAAGACCAATAATACCAGTTTCAAGGGTAGTACAATGTTACAGCAATCAAGACAAAGGGAAATGGCATAAAGATAAACAAATAGATCAGTGGAACAAAATAAGTCAGCAATAGATCCACAATATATGAACAACTCATTTTTACATAGGTGCAAATATAATTCAGTGGAAAATGGCTAGTTTATTCAACAAATGGTGCTGGAAAAATTGGGTATTAAAATGCACAAAAAACTAAACCTCAATCCTTAACTTGTAAAGTATATGAAAATTAAATTCAAATGGATCATAGACCTAAATATAAAATATAAAATTATAAAACTTCTAGAAGAAAATTTTTGCAACATTTGATTAGGCAAATACTCTTTAGATATAAAACCAATAACCTGATTCCAAAATTAAAAAGCAAAACTGATCAACTGGCTATCATCAAAAGAAAAATCTTCTGCTCTTTAAGAGACATTTTAAGATAATAAAATGGCAAACTGCAGACTCAGAGAAAATATGCCAGATATATATCTGCTAGAGGACTTTTATTCCAATTACACAAATAATTCTTTTAACTCAGCAATAAGAAAAGAAACAACTTAGTTAAAAATGGGCAAATGATTTGAACAGACACCTCACCAAAGAAGATAAACAGATGGCAAACATGCACATGAAAAGATGCTCAACATAATTAGTCATTAAAAAAATGCAAATTAAGCAACAATAGATTTCACTACACACTTACAAGAATGGGTAAAATTAAAAAGACTGATTGTACCAAGTAATACTAAGGATTTGGAGGAACTGGAACTCTCATACACTGCTGGTAGGAATGTAAAATGGCACACCACTTTGGAAAATAGTGTGACAGTTTCTTAAAAAGTTAAACATACAAATACCACATCATCTAGCCATTCCATTCCTATTTATTTCTTCAAGGCAAGGGAAAGATGTCCCTAAGAAGATTGGTACCTGAATATTCATAGCAGCTCAACCCGTAATAGCCCTAAACTGGAAACAATCTGAATGCCCACCATGAGAGAATTAAATAGATTATATCCACACAGGGAATACTGCTCAGGGATTAAGAGGAATCAACTACTGAAAGCCACACCAACAGAGTTTAATGGGAAAATATTTCTGCTGACTGAAAAAAAGCCAGACATAGAAGAATACATATTTTTGGATTATTCAAAACTCTAGAGAACTAAAACAAATTTCTAACAACAGAAAACAGATTAGTAGGTGCCTGGAGGGAGATGTGGAAAATGTTTAGAGATGTGAGGAAGCTTTTTGGTGTGATGGATGTGTTATGTCTTGACTATAATGATGGTTTCACACCTGTGTCAAAATACCTTTGTCAAAACTTACCAAATTGTGTATTTTAAACATATGCTTTTTCAGATGTCAATTATACTTCAATAAAACTATTACACAGCAAAAAATGGTGAACATGACTCTTTTTAAAATGCTTAATACTTAAACTGTCAATTTCTATAGACTTCCTTTCTAAGATTTATTGATAATCTTGCATATTGTGGATACCTAAAATGAATATAGAAATTATGCAAAAAGTTTTAGTTCTTCTGCCGAAGGAAACTGTACTTAAATGAATTTGGAGCAGAGGGATCATTACACTTCTTGAGTTTAGCCCCACTTATTCATGCATGCAATGTTTATACTGTGATGCTAACATACTGTGTTCATTTTGATCTATGTTCCTTGAAGACAGAAGAGATCCCTCTGCTCAGAACAGAGATAACCCAAATTTGATTGGGAGCCAAATGGTATTGTGTGACCTAATTAAATGGTGGGTATTTCATGAGCTTAGTCTTTCACATCTGGCTGTTATTAGATAGCCCTACTTGGCTACTCCACAAAGCAGCATTTGATCTAAGGGCCAACTCTGCCCCGCAATTTGCTAATGTCTCTAACACTGACTAAATCCACAGGGAGAGGTCAGGCCTGAAGAAACCACGAAGCAAAGTGGGCAATATCTCTGCAGAAGGTTATCTTCTATTTCTATTTGTTTGGTTTTTAAGTGCATTTTGCCTTGACTAACTTCAAATATTGATTGTTAGAAAGTGGACTGGAAATGTGATGATTGACTGATCGCAATGTATTACATACAATGAATTTTGAATACCACAGAACTAATTGAATAAATGAACGGAAATATTAATATTGAATTAATAGGAATGATCAGAGTGAATTAAGCACAGCAGGCCAAATTCTGCCCTTGGATATGCATGCACAATTTCCATTGACATCAATGGGGGTTTTCTTGTGTGTATCCAAGGGCAGAATCCAGCTTAATGAATTTTTTAATTGTTTTTAAATGGTGAATGAATTGGTTAAAGTGCAAAGCACCAGAGATGATTCTGAACATATTGCATATATTCCCATGGTTTTTTTGTATGCCCAAAATACATGCATACAATCTTATATCTATGA
This sequence comes from Martes martes, assembly GCF_963455335.1. Taxonomy (NCBI): domain Eukaryota; kingdom Metazoa; phylum Chordata; class Mammalia; order Carnivora; family Mustelidae; genus Martes; species Martes martes. The sequence goes on along the minus strand of NC_137890.1, from coordinate 111,475,065 downwards.
TTCACCACAAAAGTCAAATTTTAAAGTTGGAAAAATAATATAAGAAATAAAATCATTGCTGTTACATGTTCTTTCTAAAGGCTCATGCATTCACGTTGCTGAGGACTTCTCTCTCTTCATATTAAAGTGACAACACTTTGATTTATTAATGAGCCACTAAAAGATATTTGCAACTTTGGTGACCAGCAACTCATCTATATCCTTTCAAGCATGAGCACCAGTAGATCAAGGTGCTTCCTCCACTACGGCACGTCATCTTATGTTAGAAAATATTTTGCCAGTGATTATCAATGCCTATGGTTATTATTTGATCTTGAGCAACTGTCACATCAGTTTAGTTTTTAACATGTTAGAAAGAAATTTTACTACCAAAGCCCTTCTAGATTGAGTCCGTGATAGAATCTAAAATATGTAGCTCCCCTAATAAATTCAGTCATTTAGATAGACCAATTCTACTTTATATCACACCTAATGGCCTGAGACAAAGAGAATCAATGCCTTAGACCTGAAATTTATAACAATTCTGTAAGACATTGTACTTTAAAATAGCATCTCCCTGGTAATGGAAAATAACCTTTGTTGGAAAAGCACTAAATAGGTATAAGGGAAAGTTTGCGTTTGTGTGTTTTTGGGATGAGGGTTAAAAGAACTCCCCTGTACAAGAAAAATAAGACAAAACAAAACCCAGACTATTAGACATTCCTTGAATTGATATATAATGTAAAATTAAATCAGTCATGTTCTTTTTGGTTTGCTTTCTTTTCTAATAGGTTTTATATTTTAGAGCAGTTTTAAATACACAGAAAAATTGAGTGGGAAGTACAGAGAATTCCTACATACTTCTCCCCCCACACACATACCCAACTCTAAACATCCCTCATTAGAGCGGTACATTTGTTATAATTGATAAGCCAACACTGGCATATCATTATCGACCAACATACATAGTATACCTCACTACTTGTGTTGTACATTCTATGTGTATTGACAAATATATACTGACATGTATTCACCATTGCAGTATATACAGTGTAGTTATCATGCCCTATAAACTCTCTGTACTTCCACTATTCATCCTTCCTTCCCACAAATCTCTGACAACCACTGACCTTTCTACTGTCTCCATAACTTTGCCTTTTTTGGAATGTCATACGATTGAAATCATGCAGTATGCAACCTTTCAGACTAGCTTCTCTCACTTAGGAAGAGTATTTAAGTTTCCTCCATCTCTTTCCATCACTTAATACTTCATTTATTTTTAGCACTGAATAATATTTCGTGGTTTGGATGTAAAAGTTACCCATTTACCTACTAAAAGACTTCTTGGTTACTTCCAAATTATGGCAATTATGAAGAAAGCTGTTACAAAAGCCCTTGTATAGGTTTTTGTGTGGGCATAACTTTTCAACTCATTTGGGTAAATAACAAAGAGTGTAATTAATTGATCACATGGTATGAGTATGTTTAGTTTTGTAAGAGACTGCCAAACTGTCTTCCAAAGTGGCTGTACCATTTTGCCACCACACCAAGAATGAGTAAGAGTTCCTGTTGCTCCACATACTTACCAGCATTCCATGTTATCAGTATTTTGAATTTTAGCCTTTCTAATAGATGTGTAGTGGTATCTCATTGTTCTAATTTATAATTTTCTAAAGATGGATGATTTTAAGCATCTTTTCATATGTTTATTTTCCATCTATATATCATCAGTGAAGTGTCTGTTCAGATCCTTTCTCATTTCTTTAATGGAGTTGTCCATTTTCTTATTATTGAATTTTCAGGCTTTCTGGTCTATTTTGAATAACAATACTTTATGAGGTATGTCTATTGTAAATATTTTCTTCTCATGTGTGACTTTTCTTCTTGTTCTCTTGATAATGTATTTCACAAAGCAGAAGTTTTTAATTTTAATGAAGTCCAACTTATCAACCCTTTCTTTTATGATTGTAAACTAAAATCATAGTTAACTAAAATGTCAATGTCAAACATAAGGTTTTAATCTCAATTTTCTTCTGTATTATACTGCAGGATTTTTTACAGTTTGGCATTTTACATTTAGGTGTGTGATCCATTTTGATTTAATTTTAGTGATGTTTAAGGTCAATCTCTAGATGCCAATGATAATGATGATTATGTTTTATTTCTTTTTGCATATGGATGTCCAGTTGTTCAGCACCATTTGTTGAAAAGACTATCTTTTCTCCACTGAACTTGCCTCTGCTCTTTTGTCAAATGTCAACTGACAGTACCAATTGTTTACTGTTTTCTTTATCTTTTTCCATTGATCTATCTATTCTTCTGACAGTACCACATTTTTCTCATTACTGTAGCTTTATTGTACATCTTGAAGTCAGGTACTGTGAATCTTCCAACTTTGTTCTTATTCTTCAATATTGCATTGGCTATTTTCAGTCTTTGGCCTCTCCACGTAAACTTTAGACTCACTCTGTCCAATCGCTTTCTTTTCAAAGGACTTTGTTTTTATTCTGTCCTTTTTATATTGGCTAAGAAATAAATTTACATACACAAATTCTAGAATTATCCTTTGTAGAAAAACCTGGTAACTAAGATAACTACATAGAGAGACAGAATGACTATAACTTGATTTATGAGCAAGGGTAATTCTTAAGAATTTTCCATAATAAAACTTTTATTTGTTTTGAATATTAATTTTATACTAGTGATTATAATTTGTATAATTTAAATTTGGGGGAATAAAATTCTTGGACTCTGCTTTACAAAAAGTTATAATCAAAAGAAGAGATTTGCAATAAACAGTGAAGCAGCTAAAAATATTATTATTTTAAATAAGCAATTTCTGAGATACTGGGATTTTTTAAATTAGTTAAATGAAATACTCCACTTCTCTCAGTATATTTCTTCAAATGCATCATATTTATTATGGATTAAGAGTACTCACCTGATGAGCACTGAGTAATATACAGAATTATTGAATCATTATATTATAACCTGAAGCTAATATAACACTGTATGTTAATTATACCTGACTCAATAGAAAAAAAGAACTGCTTCTTGAACAAAGGTGTTCTGAGGATCTCAAAAATGAGAAATAATAATGTAGCAAAATAATAATGTAATGAAATCTTGTAATACATAGAGGAGGAAATCCTTTCAAAATTTGGTATCTATGGAATTCATGAAAAGAGTCTCACTAAAATTATACTGGTGATATCTTACTGAATTATAGAACTTTAATTTGGGGGTGTTCAGTTTGTTTTTTTGCTTTGTATTTATTTTGCATTTTTAATTTCACTTTATAAAAAAACATTAAACAGTTGCACTAAAATTTAAATTTCCACAGGCAGGACATAGTTTTGAATGCTACCTGCAGAGCAACAAAACTATTGTTAGTGGGCAATTTGATAGCAACTATGGAAGCAAACTATAGACTACAGAGAAATATTACATTGCACCAACCTAGCATTATGATCCTGTTTCATTCTGAAAATATATCATTAACTCACAAATGGTTACATCTGCAATTATCCATTCCAACAAAATATTATACTTGATTAGAAAGTACAAATGGTGATGGGAGTCAATTTCATACATAGTAGTTTAGAATTCTTTAAATAAAAAGCAATGCAACAAAAAAAAAGACTGCAAGTCTGTAAATAACTTATAACAAAAGGTGCAGCAATCATCCTGAAAATTTAAGAATAAAGGCACCCTGTGACTTCACCTTTCTACTTCACCCTTGCTACTTAAAATGTGGTCTGTGAACTGACAGCATTATCATCCTAACACGTTAGGCCTATCCCATGTTGCCTGCTTCAAAGTTTTCATTCAAAAAATAAACAAAAGCAAGAACAAAAATCAGGTGATAGCTATAAACATTTAGCTTTGAAAAGCCCTGTCTATGGTTTAATACTATACTTAAAAGTAAGTGCAGTTTGGAGTTAGAGCTGCTCTGCCATCAATTGCCTATGTGACCTTGGATAAATTATTCAATCTGACTATCCTCAGTCTCCTCATCTGTCATGTGGGATAATATCTACCTCCCTACTTTGTTTTGAGGGTAGAATAAATATCATGGTGAAATGCATCCATTTATGCAATTGTTCCTGAACTACCTCAGGTAATACATTTTATAGGACACTACCGAATAACATGTTTCTCACTTCCTCTGCCTAGAGGACAATAGCTCTTGTCACAAAGGTTACAGAAAAGAAAGCATAACACAGAAAATGCTCATTAGCATTAAACGGATACACTGCACTTTTACCCTGTGAATTTCTGAGTGTCGTCAATATGCAAAACCTCTCTCAACCCCAGTGTCTCAACTGCCCATGACTAATCTGGGGTATATTTTTGGCTGGGTCCAGACTTTGCATTGCCCAGGAGGTGTCACGTCTTAAGAGTGGTCAGAGTTGTTTCTCAGTTGTCTCTGTTCTCTTCCAGTGTTCATCCCTGCATGCAAACATTTTCCTTCCCACCTGCAAGGATGATATGAGCTTCCCACAATAGCAATCATCCAGCCATTGTTGAACCTCCTCATTGTCCATGTAGAATGGGGTGTTATTATATCTTACGAGTATCTGTTTCATTTGTCTTCTGGTTCTTCATTTATCCCAAGAGATTAACTTCTCATTAAAATGATCCTCCACAAAGTCCTCTGATCATTCTGTGGTACCGTATCTGTATTTATAGTCCTGCTGCATAACTATAATACCTGTCTTAATGCCTGACCTATCACTGTCTGTCTGTATGTGCTATTTTCCTTTTTCAATCTAGGCTGCTATTGGAGGTATCTCAGAATAATACTACCACTATACATATAACTTAGATATCTTATTATTAGTTGTTTATCACAATCTTGTTACTGAGACCAAATTGGTATATTTAAATTTATAAATTCTAATTACTAGCACATGATCACTGAAGCTATTGGACTGAAACATCTCCATTTATTTGCCTTTGGGGCTTTCTTGTGCAATTCGCATAGAAGACCCTTTAAAGCTTGGCTTTTATGCATGTATTCTTATTAGGGATACAGGGATATTCACTGCACATAATTCAAATAGTGTTCCTGCCTAAAATAGTAAATTTGTCCCTCAAGTCTTATGAATTTATTGCCATTCAACTTGTCTTAACAAATTGGTTATTGACATGGTGATCAAATAAGGACTTTTGAGAGTGTAAGCAGATGAGTTAATAATCACCTGACGATAACAAGCATGAAACAGAACTGTCTTGGCAATCCTGGGTGTGTGATCACCCTAGGTGTTGGTAATTCCATCACTGGAATACTTACGTGTCATCCTTTGATGCAAAGTTATTTCAATGATGGAAGCGTCCTTCATCCAGGCAAACGTATACTGCAGCACTGGATACAATCTAAAGAACTGTCTTTGGACACATAAAACTAAAAGCCTGAATATGAGGCCGTAGAAGGGAGACCTCAATCTAAAAGGAGAATCAAGACACAATGCCAAGAGGATGAAGGCCAGGGAGACTTGATAGGATAGAACAACTGACAAGAATGGTGACAGTTGTTCTCAAGAGCAATTGATAAAAGGAAAGGTACTGTGGTACTTAGAAGGTATGAGTGTCTTTGGGGAGAACCAGAAAAAGAGACTTTAAGGGTATCCATTTACACAGACAGATACCATCTTTGTATCAAGCCTACATTTATTTTTCATTTATCTTTGATGAACAAGGAAAGCTATCTGTTTTTCATATGGCTAATTAATAACTTATAGATTATGAATAGATTTCTGACCTTATGAAGACCTATCAGAAAAAACTTCAGAATATGAGAAAATCTGGATATGTATTTAATAGTTATAGCATATGTAATGAGTGGCTATATATTTTCTGACAACAATGGTTAAAAGTGAATTTTAAAGGGATAGATTATGATATTCAATAGTAAAGAAAAATAGGGTCTGATTGGTGATATTACTGAATCCTTTCTTTTGGAAGTAAATACAGTGTGTTAAAAAGTCATGACATAAACTACTGTTTTAAAGTGATGTTACATATTTTATAGATGCCCCTGGTAGGATTCTTTATGTGCCTGTGCTTTAGAATGAACAGGAGCTGAGCAGATAGATAAACAGGATGGTTGAGCTGGGAACACCTTTCTCGGCAGCGCTGCATTTTTTTCCGGCCAGCAAAGCCCCTAAGGAAAGTACTTAAAGTTAGGTAAGAAACATTTGTAAGTTTAAAGTTTAGTAAGGAGGAAAGAGAGAATTTATTCTGACTCTTCAAAAGTGCAAATTCTAGTGTTTTGGGGCATCAGGGGTGTAGAAAAGCACATGTAATTGTTTTGTGAATTAGCCCTTGGGCTTTTCTTTCAAACCTAAGCGTTGCAACCAGATCAGAAATTTCAACAATGTGGCATCTCTATGACTTTCTTTGTGAAATCTAATGCTCTGTCTCATAGACATAATATAAAACACTCTGTAAATCTGCATTATGTAACCTCCAACCATATAATTCCATACTTTGGCTCAAAATCTAAAATTTTCCCTGGAAAAAAGATAAAGAAATAATAGTAGTATTAAATTTGAAATCACTCATATTTAAGTATATGAGAACCTTACCTTAAAAGCTGAATTTTGGGGCGCCTGGGTGGCTCAGTTGGTTAAGCAACTGCCTTCGGCTCAGGTCATGATCCTGGAGTCCCCAGATTGAGTCCCCCATCGGGGTCCCTGCTCAGTGGGAACTCTGCTTCTCCCTCTGACCCCTTCCCTCTCATGCTTTCTTTCTCTCTCTCAAATAAATAAATAAAATCTTAAAAACAAACAAACAAACAAAAAAAAGCTGAGTATTTGTGACTATCTGCTTTAAATAATAACTAATCTGGACCAGCTTAATATAGTTTTTGATAATGTTTCACTTGATATTCAATTTTGAAAGTTTCTGATTTTACACATTTTTTGAATTTTGTTCTTTTGATATTAAATAAAATTTTAGAGAAATGAATTTGCCCAACTTAGCAAGGCAAATATTGACTTTGTTATAAAATCGATGTCATTTGTCAGCTTCCTCATTAAATATGCTAGAGTACACATGATTTTATTAACCCACCACCAAAATCATACTTTATATAATCAAACCCTCTCTGACATGTAAATTCTTTCAAGGATTCAGAATGATGTTTGATATAGAAAGTTAATAAAAAACATCTATAATGTTGAAATTTAACTTCCTCTTAGAATAGAATATTGATTTTCTGATTATCTGTATGTATACCTAACTTACGAGATCTCTAAAAACAAAAATTTCTTGGGACACTATTCCCATTTCAATGAGAGAATAAGAGATCTTTTTCTGAAAGTTCATGAACTATAAAAACCTTGGCTCCATTTTGATTTTATATGAAATAAATTTCAGTAAGATATTAATAAAGATTATTTTGTTGAAACTGGTTGCCTCTTAGGAGTTGTATGCTCAGTCAGATGTTGTTAGAAACAATTGTTAGAACAATTGTTAGAAACAATTATGAAATTATTTTTTTCCTCAATAATGTTAATCTCATATAGCAGAAATAACATATTGGGTCAGAGATGTGAAGAGATTTTCAGAGGTCTTAGCTAGCCCAGTCTATGTTCGTATTTCTTATGAAAATGTTCACTATTTTTAGAGGGATGAAACCTAAGTTCTAGTACACAAACAAACAACAAGAACAGCACCAACAACAAACTCTACTGTTCTCTTCCAAGTAACTTTTTTTAAAGACTTTTCAAATTATCTCATCGTCTCTTTCTCCTCTGTCCTCGATTCACTTTTAAAATTCCTACACAATTTTATATTATGTAGTTAATCTACATCAACATTTACATTTGAAAGTTAATAGGTATTTCACTAAAGAGAAATTTAATCCTTATTGTCCAAGAAAATAAATAAAACATTTTGGTAATGGGTACTTTGGTCAGGAAGTACTTTAACATTTTCAGGTATAAAATGTCTTTATTAGTATTTCAAAGGTAAACACACTCTACTAGAGGCATGTTAATTCACTGGTTTAATTGAAGTATACAGACTTTGAAGTTATGTGAACTTGGGTTAGAATCTCGGCTGTATCATGTATGATCTCTGACACCATAAAAATATGTCCTCAGTCTAATGGCAGAGACAGGGATAAATGCTAAGAAGATACAGATCCGGGAGACTTAAATAAGTAAGAAAGTTTGACAAGGATGGTGATAGGTGTTGTCAAGAGTAAGGATGAGAGTAAAGTTACTACTATGTTACTTACAAATTGTGAGTATTAAGGAAAGTTACTTATTATCTCTGAATCGTGTTGCTCATCCATAAAATAGGAACAATAATACAAATTTACAGAGTATGTAGTTTTAAGCTCAGTGCTTAGAACAGAGACCTCCCCCACACACACACAACATAGAAGCTTCTTTTCTGCTCTTCTTCATCTCTTCTTCATCTCATCCTGCCTCTTCTTTATCATATGTATTTAGATTTCATATTTTACTTTTATTTTATTTTTGTTAAGATATTTATTTATTTATTTGAGAGAGGATGAGAGAAATCACAGAGGGAGAGGGAGAAGCAGACTCACTGCTGAGCAGGAAGCCCAATGTGACCTCAATCCCTGGACCCTAAGATCATGACCTGAGCCAAAGGCAAATGCTTAACCAACTGAGCCACCCAGGTGCCCCAAATTTCATACTTTACTTTTAGATATATAATTTATAATATCAAACCGAAAAATTATTGCATTGTTCCAATTTTGAATATTTTAAAATTGCATATTATTTCTACATTGCATATAATCAATAGAGTATTTTTAAATTGTTTACAGTATTTTTAAATATTAATTCCTTGTCTTGACTCAGACATTTCTATAGGGTCTTCAGACCCCACCATAGTAAGGAGTAAGTTTGTTAGGCCTAATGTGTAGAACCTGGTACCGACAGTCAAAGTCATGGATTTTCCCATTGTCCTACATGTAGGCATGTAGGACAAAAAAAACTCTTTTTAAGATGGCACACCTCATCCTTTGGTGGACCCCATGTGTGAAATTAAGCAAGAAAGTGTATTATAGTGTATACAGTCATCACCATCTCTGATTAAGAATGATCAATCGGTGGTAAAAAAATAACCTGAGTAAATGATGGGGGGAGGACCTAAATAAGCATTCTACCAAAGAAGATAACAGATGGCCAACAGACACATGAAAAGATGTTCAACATCACTCATAATCAGGGAAATACAAATCAAAACCACAGCGAGATATCCCCTTGCCTCTGTCAGAATGACTAGTATCAAAAAGACAAGAAATAACAAGTGTTGGTGAGGATGTGGAGAAAAAGGAACCCTCGTGCACTATTGGTGGGAATGTAAATTGGTACAACCATTGCGGAAAACAGTATGGAGTTTCCTCTAAAAATTAAAAATAAAAATACCACACAATCCAGTAGTGTCACTACTAGGTATTTATCCACTCCCCCAAAACCCCCAAAAGAAAACACTTATCGGAAAAGATACATGCAGCCCTATGTTCACTGAAACATTATTTACAGTAGCCAAGATAATAGCAACCTAGGTGTCCATCAGTAGATGGATACTCAAGATACAGTGTGTGTGTGTGTGTGTGTGTGTATACACATGGATATTACTAAGCCATAAAAAAAAAATATAAGATCTTGTCATTTATGACAACATGGATGGGCCTAAAGTGTATGCCAAGTTTAAAAAGTCAGAGAAAGACAAATACTATATAAGTTCACTTTTATGTGGGGTCTATAAACAAAAAAGTGAAAAAAACTAAAAAAGCAGAAACAGAACTATAAATACAGAGAACTGGGGGTTGCTGGAGGGGAATGGGTGAAAAGATGGGCAGAAAGAAGCAAAAGGTAGTGGGATATAGGCTTCTAGTTAGGAAATGAATAAATCACAGAGATAAAAGGTACAGCATAGGGATTATAATCAATGGTATTACAATAGCATCGCATGGTGACAAGTGGTAGCTACACTTCTTGTGAGCATCACATAACATAAAGGATTGCCAAATCACTGTGTTGTGCACCTGAAATGAATATAGTATTGTGTATCCTATAATTCAGTAAAAAATAAACAAAAAACTGATTAAGAAGCATCCTCATAAGGATCCATGTGTACCTTAAGGACAAAAAATATTTCCTCCATTTATCTTGTATATGCCTTTTTTTTAAATAAAAAAAACTTGTTTTGAGAGGATAGTTTTAGATTTACAGAAAAGTTATAAACATTGTACAGAGAATTCCCATGTCACCCACACCTGTATTGTTAACATCTTCCATTACTTTAGCACATTTGTTGGAATTACTGAGCCAACATTGCTACGTTACTATTAACTAAATTGCATGCTTTATTTGGATTTCACTAGTTTTTCCGTGTCATTATTCTATTTCAAGATACCATGCAGAACACTACATTACATTTAGTTGTCATGTCTCCATCATCTCCTTTGGTCTGTACCACAAATTTTTCTTGTTTCTGATGACCTTGACAAAGTTTAAGGAGTACTGATCAGATAATTAGTAGAATGCCTCATGATTTTGTTTTTTTTCTAATATTTTTTTCTCATGGTTGTCTGGAGTTATCAGTTTGGGGAGGTCTTCTGTTTGCTTTTATGTTCTGATTGTATTTTGTCTGGCCGAGAGTTCAAAAAAAAAAAAAAAAAAAAAAGCTTTTCCATGTGAGGCAATGTTTGGAATCATCCTGCTTTATTTAGCTCTCCTTGCTCAGTTTTACTTAGTGATTGAGATGAAAGCCATTCAGATAACTACCAAAGGAGATGAGATGATGCTAGCAAATAACCATGAAAAACAGAAGAAAATATTTTCACCTATTTCTCTGAATATGTAAAATCCCTCCCCACGTATATTTTCCTGAATCTTCTTTCACCCAAAGACAACTGCTTACCACGTATCAGTCTTCAGTGTGTTTATTTCATTTTCTATATGAAAAGGTCAACCTGAAAATATACATCAAACCTGAACGAAAACATCCTCTTTTCCTATGCAACATACCAGTGCTTGAAGTTTGCTCTTCGAGCATTATTTGTTTAATAGAAATATTTTCCATACCACCTGGTTCTGGCAGAAAGTCAAAATTTGCATTTATATGAGGTAGTTTATCAAATATAACATACAGAAGTCTGTTAAGTACACATTGCATTTTGTTTGTGAGAAAATCTGTTTGTATTTAATGTAGTTTTTAAATTAACCTTAATGAAAGCTTCTGAAAATTGTTGTTCTAAGCATTTGAAATATGCAACAAGAACTGGTGGAAGACATAAACATGTTTTCCATTATATGTTATCAGATAGCCCAAAATTACTACAAAGAAGAATGTGGGACTATGTTAAATTAGAAAGATAAGCAAGCATTTAGTTAAAAGCAAAGGTCTTTAGAAGAGCAAAGCATCTAAAGCAGTTAACCCCAAACATCTTCTAACAATCTTCAGTCAGAGGTATTTTTACATTTTTAAGTTAGAATGTTACTTACTATATGCAGAAATGAAAATTATTTCCTCCAAACCTTAACATTTCATTTCTCTTAATCTAAGATTTGCCAAGTTCAGGCTCACCCAAGGTTTTCTCGAGTGCTGCAAAAGGTAATTGGAACAAGACCCTATCTGGCTGTGTCCCTCCAAACAATAGTTCAGTCTCTTCTCCTTTTTCCACTGTCTTTACATTCCTCACAATATTGCTCTTAACACCTTTTTGAATTCAACCTCAGTAATTTTCACATGGAGGGCTCGCCAGGAGTGGATACTAGAATCACGTTTATTTTTAGTAGACCATGTTTTGATCAGTTGAGGCAAACTCAAGTGTCTTTAGGTCTTAGACAAATTACTTAAAGAAGGAAAGCCTGCTACCTAGGTGCTAAGGTGAACAGGACAGCACAGAACATGACTTTAAAGGAGGAAATTTCCACTTGGCCCCATACCGTCTTTGGGGCATCAAAGGAAATACTCAGCATTTTCAGATAGCAGATTTTTTTGATTAAAGCTGGATGTCCAACCATTTGTATAAAATCACATGATATTTAAATGCTAGAAACTAACTTGGAAATATTTTAAAATATTGTGTAAGCCAAACAAAATATGGCTGATGCCAGTTTGTAAACTGTTATAAAATATAATAAATAAAAAAATGTTAATGATCTAATTCAGGCAAAAGCTGGGAAAATGACTATTTCCTTTAGCATATATTTTATTCCTTTAGGTTGAAAGCCATGGGGTGTTTAGAAATAAATCAGATATTTTTTAGAAATATTGCTCTTCGATATATATAGCATTTGACAAAGTCTAGGTTATGGTCCTTAATCATAGATTTGCTACACCTTTGATCATGAATTTCTTTGAAGTCATTGCAGTGTTGTTCTGATACTTTTACAAAAAAATATCTTGCAACAAAGATTTTTATGCAATAAACTCCATCTTTGATTATGTTATTTTAACAGTTCTAATTTCCTAGGTCTCTCTAACCTTAAATTTATTTATTCATAATTTTCTCATATGGAAGCCTGATCTAAAACACTTAATTTACTAAAACTATACATAGAGGGTTTGATCCTTCATATATTTCTCCTTTGATCTGCCATTTGTACAAGGCACATTTTGCTCTAAACCATCATATGCAGCAATGACCTCATGGGTTAACGTCCAGGTGGCTTTGGTTGAGATAAAGAGAGGTATGTGAAGCTGTAAATTTCTACGCTAAGATCTATCAGAAAAAGTAATGCACACCTTATTCAGCCCTTATAGTCACAATGGTGGGAAAACTTTCTATGAATTTTACTTCTCCCTTCTATCTTAATCAGGCAGCTCTGACAGGTTAGGATGAAATTGACAAAACTAGATGTTTTATGCCTCTTCATATGCCTCTCCTCTTTTATATCCCAGCCTAACACAATCCTATGAGGGATGAGCTTTGAGCTCTCTACCATCTTTAGCATGTCCCCAAATCCTACTATGTAGCAAAGTCAACACTTTTAATGTAAGAATGATTTCAGATGCTGATTATTATTTCTAGAATGCATTTGAAATGTGATTTAACATGTTTGAGGGAGATGTTAAAGGATAAAAGGGGCTATTTAGCGGAGATTTAGAAGTTAGTTTTTAATGTAAATAATTTGTAAGTCTTTTTACCCTAAATTATACTTACCAAGAACCAATCTCAAAATATAATGCAGAACTCCCCTAACAGCACAACAGGTCTAGGAAAAATTAGACCTTTGCACACATGCAAATGTGTGGCTTGGTCTATTTGTAAGATGGCACATGGAACACATGTTCATGTATTATTATAGAACTTCAAGTATTGCAAAATTCATGCAAATAACTTCAGAAACTCCAGCACAGTTTTTAGAATAATTTCAGGTAGAAAAAGCTTATTCTGTGTATATAGTTAGGATTTTTATGAAAATAGCCATGTTTGGCAATAAAGTGGATAAACTTAAATTGGGCCATTCACTGGATTACAACATAAAAGATTAAAATCCAATTTCTCCATTTAGGGAACAACCATGAAGCATCTAAAACATGCAAAGGAGACAATACAAAATGGCTTACCATAAAAGGTGCCTAGGTCTACCATTATAAAGGAGACAATACTAATTTAAGGTGTATGTTTTGACAGACCTGAGCTAATATAATTAATTAGCTGTGTTGTTTTTAGTCACTATAATACATAAGATGTTACTAATATTAAAATTATTAAGCTGGCATATTAATTCATATGGCCATTTTCTAGATATATTGCAGAACCTAGGCTAATAAAGAATTTTATGAATTGAAATATAGTTTTTAAAATATATCTTACAGTCAGAAAAAGTTTATCATCAGATAAAACTTGAGTTTGTTATTAATCTTATCAATGTTTAAGGTTTGTGATCTATGAACCGTCTGCATTAGAATCACCTATGAGTACTTGTTAAAAACAAAAACTTGGACACCATGATAGATTCACATTTTTGTCATCACCACCTAATTTTTGCACAGAAGGAATTGAGAACTATTGGTTTATCTTTCAAGAAATTATTATGATGAGTTCATAATGGGATCATAAATCCTTCATAGCAAAGTAAAACCTTATCACTAGCTTGTTTGATGTACTGAAATATTCCATTGCTAACATTTATATTATAGCCACTAGATTTTCTCTACAAAATCCCATTTAATGCATTTCTACTCTCTGTGAAGCAACCTATTTACATCATTTGGTGAATTCTGGTGGCTTTGTTGTTTTTGTCGTTGTTGTTGTTGTTTTAATGTAGCTTTAACGTATCTCTTCCATACCCCCTATCTTTCCAAAAAGAACATCAGGTGACTTGGTACATCATAAATGATTACAAAATTAATTCTTACAGTTTGGGCAATTCATTCCTTCTCTCTGAATGTTTAAGAAAAAAAAAACACCATATTATGCTTTTGCTTTTGCCTGCCTGGATTTTGATCCAGTTTTTTATCTAGTTTGATCAAAATGAAGAATTTGAAGGGACACTGAAGAATGTCCCTTACCTGCACCTCACTCTGATTATAACAAAGATAAAACCAATATGTTTCTATCTTTGTGTAAAAAAATTTCACAAAATGAACGAGTTAATATTTCCATACTTGACCTTTTCTCATTACAAAGAGAAATGCAAATAATTTAATAACATTATTTGCTTATACCCCTTAAGGTTCAAATAACTAGTTATTATATAGGAACAGCTAGGTCTATTCTGCTTCAGAAGAAACATACTCTGTTAGTGTACAATAGTTAATATCAGATCACTAATAGATTTAACCTTGTAAGTTCATAGATATTTTAAAGTGTTATGGTTTGAAGGTCAACTTGTCTGTCTTACTGTAAAAGAAAGGCAAAGAAATGAATAAAAATTAGAAAGAATTAATTCTTCAAAAAGTTTTTACAAATCAAAACCCTGCAGTTTCACACTGAGAACAAAAGAAGCATATTAAACACCAAAGTTTATCAAGACAAATTAGGTCCCAGTTTCAAATTTTCTTTAATCTTTTGCATCTGAACAGTTTTTTTGCCTCATGCTGTTTTCCCTAGTTAAATGTTAAAATGAATTCTAGCCAATACCATTGACTTCCTCCCTTAAAAATATTGAGACACATAATAAAAAATTAATTACTTCCCCTAATTTCCGTGTGATTCTTTAAAAAGATGTAAAATTCATTTAAAGTAAGTGGTGACTTTGTCTTTGAAGATCACGACAATTAACATGGATCAAAGCTTAGGTTCTGTAACGATGATAGCTTATTAGCATAATGAAATTAACTTAGAGACAAGAATCTTTAATAGGTACAACAAAAACGCTTTAATAATACTTGAAGAAAATTATGTATTTGCTAGAAGTACAACAGTTTCAGATTTTCTATCCAATTAATAAGTTGTTAATTAACTCCTTTCCCAAACAATGCGCACTTTAAGTTAACATCTGTCCATGGAATATTCTGTCTATTGTGCTTCATTTTTTGGACAGATATTGCAGTTTTGCTAATGATACTTTGTATTTTTTTTATTAAGAAAATTCAAGTTTACTTTTCCATATTTCAGATCCAATATTTTCATCATTAAAATAAAATAAGGCTTAATCTCATATCTTGGGAAGGGAATGAAGATGTCAATAGATGATTGCATCACGTTTGGCAGCTCACACTTCCAGTTTTCACATTTCAAGGGCAAATTGTTTTTGGACAATTTTAGGGTGTCTATAAAATTTGACCCACTGTTTCAACACAAGAATAAAAAACTTATTCATTAAAAATAATATTAATAATTTTGGTCTTAGTGTATATGTTGGAAACCACTTGGATTTAAGGGTAAGTAAAAGAGTGCTTTATTTCTTCTATGAAGTCTTTAAAATTGTGTTTTATCCAAGTGCCAGTAAAAATGTATCTTGTCATTTATTTTGCCATTCATTTATTAAGCCAATATTTATTGGATGTTAATACTCATTGAGTATGCCACACACTGAGTTTCTGAACATTAAAAAGAAGAGAGGTTATGTTGCCATAATTGGTGTTTTCCTTGATGCTGATGTTTTGTTTTCAGGTGACTGGTTGACTTTCTCTTTGTCCATAGAGCAAATATGGTCACTCTGTCCAGGTCCTTGTCTCTGTTATATGTGACTGTAACACTATCTTTCTGACTGACACAAACATAATCTGAAAACAAAATAAAAAATGAAAAAAAGAATGATTCTTTATATTAAAATTTAATAAGAAACGTCTCTCTATTGTACTCCTTTTATCCTACCTCCAAAATTCTCTTTCTTTTCCATATCCATATAGGAAATCTGTTTGTGTTTTCTAGTTTATAGAAGCTGGGGATTTTCTTCCCAAGCATTTTCTTCTCTGGATCCAGAAACTAGAGACTAGCTTTTGATCCCAAATTATTCTTCTTCTCCCAATCTGCATCATTATTTCTTGGTTTGCCTGGTAAATATCAAGTATTTACCTGTCTCTCTTACAACCTGATCACCTACCTGAGTGTCCCTGTCCACACAGCTGCACTATAAGTTCCTTTTCTATCAGAGAAGGGCCAAAACAGGAAACACAGAAATAAGGTTCATAGCAGACATACAGAGGGAAATACAAGGAGACCAAGAATATTACGAACATCAGTGATGCAATGGGAACATAACTCTGTGATGTTATCAACTTTTGCCCCAGAATAAATTATGGTTTGAGTGAATTCAAACATGTCAGCATATGAACCCTATTTCTTTTTCTTTTTTTTTTCTCTTTTTTTGTAATCAGCTGGTAGTTCTCACTCCCTACTTGACCCGTAAGAATATTTTGCACCTTTACTTTAAAGCTTACAATATTTATCTTGTATATATGGCTGTTATCTGGAGGTGTCTTATCACACTATTCAATTACCCTTGAAGTCCTATCAAAAATTTTTTAAAAATTTTAAAAAGCATGCTAGATCCTTAACAATGGTAAAATTAAATGGTATTTAATGGCATTGGAGAAATAACCTCACTTTCCCCCCTTCCTGTTGATCTCCCATGAGTAACTACAATCAGTCAAACGTTATTAAAAGATCAGGGGACAAGGGAGCCTGGGAAATACAGTTTGCAGGGATCAGCCACTCTGATTATAGGACAGAGCAAGAGACAGCACAAAATGGATATAAGAATGACAGGCACTATTTTGCAAATAATAGCTTCTTATTAACGACAGATACTACACACAAGAGAATATTACTGAAATCAAATCTGCATAAATTTTCTTATTACATCTTCAGTACGCTAAAGAATACCACCACTCAGTTTGAGCACGGGGCTATCCTCCTGCAATGCATATCAGATTATATCACACCTCTCATTTTAACACCCTTCAATTCCTTCTCATGCTTTATAATATAAAGTTTGGTTTATACAGTTTATCACACAGACCCCTGTGCTCCGTGCCCCTTTCACCTTTAGCACCTCCTCTGGTCAACAAAATATACCTGCTGGCCCAACCGAAACTCATCACTTGTAATTTAAAAATGTTTCCCGCCTTTGCAGACATGATTTTACAGTGCTTAAGATGCTTAACTTCTCCCAACCCACCACCAGCATAGCCATCACTATGGCTTTTTCCCCCATTACAATAAGTTTTATAGTCCTTCAGAACTTCTCTTAATCTTTATGTCCCTGGTATGACTTAGGGGCCTTTTTGTGTTCCTCTTGAACTCTAGGTATACCCCCATCAGTGCGTTCACTGTCACAGTGAATCCCTGCAGGGTTTTAAGTACATGAAAGTTGAGGACTATACCTTCTTAATTTTGAACCATTAGTGCTCATCACATAGCAGGAAAACAAGAAGAGATTGCTGAATTACTAAACAAATGAACGAGTAATCTCTTCTTTGACCACATTAGGTAACAATATATTCACTTTATACATCCTATAGCTATAAAGACACTCAACAAATGAACCAAATTTCCATTCTGTTTTCTTTAAAGTAAATGGAAGCTGTTCCTTAAAGATATTTTAAACAGTAATTAAAATATCTTACAACGGTCTCTAAATAAAAATAGATTCAGTCCATTTCCTTTTCATTGAGGATTCTCTTTTAATGTAATCCTTTCCTTCTTTCCTTGAGTGTTGCTTTTCACTGTCTAAGGTTTTACACAGCTGTGTCCTGGATTTGAATTTCCCTTGATGACCCTGTTCCTTTAATGTTGCTGTTCTTGTTTGTTTTCAGAATAATTTATGTTTCACACTTAATTTGCATGTTTTTTTTTTCTAACTTCATAAGTTTGAACAAGAGTGTAGTCCTCTGGTCTCCTATGACAACTCAGCAGGATAACATACTGTACAAAATATGTTCTGTTTTATTTTGTTTCTTCCCTGATCAAGTGCAAAGATATTTGCCCTGGGTAACTAACACTTTTTTATTATTATTATATATTACACCACTGATAGCAAGGGAATCCCTAGGTAAGAAGATAGAAAAAGAAAGGAAGGAAGAAAGAAAGGTAGGAAGGAAAGGGGAGACAGGGGAGAACCAAAACAAATAATGTCTCTTCCCATTTGTGTTTACTTACCATTTTTGACCATAAAAACCTTCACAGCAAATCCTTTAACAACGTTATTACAAAGCTTCAGAAATTAATTGAAATCAGGATCCCTGAGAGGATAGATATACAAAAGTCAGGGTATATTAAAGTTTTACCCTCTAGATGACCAATGATACTACTATCAGGAAAAGTAGAAGGGCATTCAGTTTGTGTGACTGACACAATTTGAGGCAGATCCAGTGATAGATCACTTGGCTGTTTAAAAATATTCTATGAAAAGCTGATAATCATTTCTTATATTTCTATTTGCTTTGGCATGGCATAAATAATACATTATGTATGTATTATTTCCCTGTTTCAATTTTATATTTAAATTCTAGTTAGTTAACATATGATATAATATTAGTTCAGGAGTAGAATTTAGTATTGGAGGGCACTTGTTGTAATGGACATTGGGTGTTAAATGTATATATTATTTTTAATGGGAGATTTTCAAACACATGCAAAAGTATAAAGGATGATATAATGATCATCTGTATATCCATCCTCCAAACTCAACATCTACCAGCTATTGATTAATAGTCTCAATACGTCCCCACTTTCCCACATTCACTGTTGTCATTGGTAGTGCTACATATCTGGAATGTTCTATCTATTTTTTATTTTATTTTATATTTTTGAGGGAAAACTGAATGGGAAGTCTTCAGAGAGGGAGAAAAACCATGAGAGACTCTTAACTATAGGAAACAAATCAAGGGTTGCTGGAGGAGAGGTGGGTGGGGGGGAAGGGATAATTGGGTGATGGGCATTAAGGAGGACATGTAATGTGATGAGCACTAGGTGTTATACACAACTCTTACATTATTGAACAGTACATCTGAAACTCATGATGTACTATATGTTGGCTAATTAAATTTAAATTAAAAAAATAGTAAATAAATAAATAATAATACCCGGCGTGTTTTAAAGCAAATTCCAGACATCGTATAATTTTACCCCTAAGTTCAATGTAAATATCTAGAAGATAGAGTCCATTTTAAACAACCACAACGTGACCACGCACCTAAATAATTAACCAATTACTTCTTAATGTTATCATTATCTAGTCCACACTTAATTTTCCCTGCAGTCTTTCTTAGATTGTGTGTTCAAATCAGAATACAGTCAAATAAATTGGGTTGTTTTCCATGTTGAATTTCTCTGATTCTTGAGGTGTGTGATTATTTCCTTATATTGTCACTTAACTTCTTCCTTATCTCTAGGTTTCCTACAAACAGGTGGGTAGAGATAGAATTTTAAATAGGGTCATATTAATATTTTCAGAGCTATTTGTGAAGTAACAATATCTCATGGTTGGTGCTATGCGTTCCCTATTGTACCATGGTGGATCCACTTAATATCCAGTGGTATCCATTTGTACAATAACTGCTTATGCCATTTTTTTTGTTGTTGTTTAGTGATGAACTGATATTCAGTGAAGTCTTATCAATGGAATCCAGTGCTGTCAGCCCAAAACATACATCATAAAATTCCCCACCAAATATTCAGGCAAGTTTTGGTATAAGTATTACATACGTTATTACTTTATTGGAGGTTTCAAAAAATAGTTTTGAAAATTCTTTTTCTCCCTCTGAATTTTTTTCCACTTAGGATAAAAATCTTGGATTCTTTGAAACACATTTTGGGGTGAACTGGAATAAACCTGATGGGCATACATATCAGGTTTAGTAAAAACATTTAAGTATATTTTTCTTTATGTTATATACACATGATAAGAATAAATTCGGAATATTTGGGGATATATTAAATATTGAATTTTTAAAACATTTGAGTAAAATCTTGTTTTTATGAGAAAGCCAAACTTGTTCCTATAACTTTAATTAAACTTTTTTTTTTTTTTTGAGTTGAAGAAAACTGTAGATACACATAAAACTCTAACCAATACTAAGAGGTTTTATGTTCCCTTTACTGTTTCCCCCAATGGTATCATCTTGCAATCCTATATAGTACCATATCATAACCAGGATATTGACACTGATACAGCCAAGATACAGGATGTTTCTATTACTATAAGAATTACTAATGTTTCCTTTTATAGTTTTGCTCTCCTCATTCTTATATTATGGAAACCACCAATACATTCTCTAGTTAAATAATTTTGTCATTTCGAGAATGTTACATAAAGGGAGTAACTCAGTATGTAACCCTTTGGAAACATTTTTCATTCAGTTAAATTTTCTGAGATTCATTCAAGTTGTTCTTTTTGTCAAAAGTTCATTTATTTTTAACTCCTGAGTAGTATTCCATGTACATCAGACTGTTTTAATTATTCATCCACAGAAAGACAACTTAGTTGTTTCTAGTATGTAGCTACCATGAATAAAAATTCTGTGAACATTTGTATGGAGATTTTTGTGTGAATAAATTTTTATTTCTCTGGGATAAATGCCCATAAGTGCAATTACTGGGTTGTACAGTGCTTGCATGTTAAATT
The DNA here is from genome assembly GCF_963455335.1 of Martes martes. NCBI lineage: Eukaryota > Metazoa > Chordata > Mammalia > Carnivora > Mustelidae > Martes > Martes martes. Next base: position 111,454,066 of record NC_137890.1, on the reverse strand, counting down.
TCCTTAAGAAACTGCCAAGCCCTTTTTATGAGTGGCTGTACCATTTTACATTCCTACCAACAATGTATGAGTGATCTAATTTATCCTCATCTTCATACAAATTTAGTTTTGTCACTTTTTTTTTTTATTTTAGTCATTCTGGTAGGAGTATAGTGATTGCATTTTTAATTTGCTTTCTTCTAATGGCTAATTATGTTGAATATTATTGGACACATTTATTTGCTGCCTTCATATCCTATTCAGTGAAAATTTTGATCTTTTGCCTATTTTCTAATTGGATTGCTTATTTTTTCACTATTGAATTTTAAGAGTTCTTTACTGTTGTAGATACTATTCTTTTGTAAGACATGTGGTTTGCAAGTATTTTTTCCAAGTCTGTAGCTGGTTTGTTTTTTTTTTTTTGTCATTTCAAAAGTATCTTTTGCAGAGCAAAACTTTTTATTTTGATCAAATGTAATTAATTCACTTTCCGTTCTATAAATCATGCTCTTAGAGCCCAACTATTTTCTCCTGTATTTTTTCTAAAAGTTTTGTAATTTTATGTTCCACATTTAAGTCAATGAAGCATTTTGAGATCATTTTTATCTAAGTTGTGAGGTTTAGGTAAAGGTTATATTTTTGTTGATAGATGTCTAATTAGTTTAGCATCTTTAGTTTAAAAAGCTGTCCTTCCTCCATTGAATTGTTTTTGCATCCTTACAAAAAGTCAGTTGAACATATTTATGTGATCTACTTATGGGCTCTTAATTGTGTCCCATTGACCTACATATATCTCTACCTATGCTGCACAGCCTTCAGTATTTTAGCTATACAAGTTTTGAAATCTGTTAGGCCAATTTCTCCCTTTTTCCCCCTTCTTATTAAAAATTATGTTAACTGTAGTGCCTGGGTGGCTCAGTTGGTTAAGTGTCTACCTTTGGCTCAGGTCATAATCTCAGGGTCCTTGGATTGAGCGGGCGCCCCGCTCACAGAGAGCCTGCTCCCTCTCCTCCCTGCTTGTGCTCTCTTTCTTGCTCACTCTCTGTCTCTCAAATAAGTGAATAAAATCTTTAAAAAAGACTTAGGCTAACTACTATAGTTCCTTTGTCCTTTCATATGACTTTTACAATAATCTTCTCTAGGTCTACACAACAATTTTGTTGCTATTTTAACTAAAAATCCATTTAGGGCACCTGGGTGGATCAGTCTGTTAAGCATCTGCCTTCAGCTCAGGTCATGATCTCAGGGTCTTGGGATAGAATCCTGCATCGGCCTCCTTGCTCAAGTGTGACCTGCTTCTCCCTCTCCCCCTTTCCACCCTGCTTGTGTTCTCTCTCTCTTTCAATCTCAAATAAATAAGTAAATCTTTAAAAAAAAAAAAAAACAGAAATGCATTTAACCTAGGTGTCAATTTAAGGACAACTGAAATCTTCACTAAGGAGTCTCCAAACCTTACTCAGAATATATCTATTTATTTAGATTTTCTTTGATTTATTTCATCAGTTTATTGTATTTTTCAGCATGTAAGTCCTAAACATATTGTTTTAGGTTTACACCTAATCGTTTCTCTTAAACAATTTTAAGTGGGATTAAATTTTAATCTTTTTTTCTATGTGTTTATCAACATATAAAAAGGCAATTACTTTTGGATGTTTATCTTCTATCCTACAATCTTGCTGACTCACTTATTTTCTAGGAGTTTTTAGTAGAATCGTTGGGATTTTTGTGTATACAATCAGATCATCTGCAAAAAGGAAGCACTGCACTGCTTCCTTTCTAATCTGTATGATATTTATTTCCTTTGCTAATCTGATTGCACTGGCTAGGACTTCCAGAACCATGTTGAATATATTAGAGCAGATACCTTCACCTTCTTCCTAATCATAGAGGGAAAGCATTCAAATTCTTTACCCTTAAGTATTGGTTGTAGATTTTTTTTTATAGCTGCTCTTTATCAAGCTGATGAAGTTTCCCTCTTCTCCAATTTTTTCTGAGAATTTTCATTATAAATGGTGTTGAAATTTGGTCAAATGCATTTTCCATACCAATTGATATCATATGTTTTTTCTTCTTTAGCCTGTTAATATGGTGAATCATATAATAGCTTTTGAGGACTGAACCAATCTTGCATCGCTGTAATAAACCCCACTTGGCCATGGCATATAGTTCTTCATATATATTATCTAATTCTATTTGCTAATATGTTACAGATTTTTGTGTCTAATTTCATGAGGGATATCAGACTGTAGTTTTCTTTTTCTTTACTGTCTTTATATAGTTTTAGTATCAGTGTAACACTAGCTCCATAAAATGAATTGAAATGTATTCCCTTGTCTTCTTTCTGGAAGAGACTACACATAATTTGTTTTAGTTCTTTCTTAGAAGTTCAGTGGAATTTCCCAGTAAAATGATTTGCGCCTAGTGATTTCCTTTTCTTGAGTTTTTAAATTATGAATTCAGTTTTCTTAATAGTTGCAAAACTATGAGCCTCTTTCCCTCTCTGGCCACAGCAAAGAGAGGAGCTGCCATCAAGTCAGCCCACCTATAATGGATGGTTGTACAGAACTGCTCCAGCTTCCTGATCTAGAGGAACAAGGAGACAAACAGTACAGAGCCCAGTAACATGAAGGCTTGCAACTCATTCTGCTACAACAGACTGTGCTACAACAGGCATAGTCACAACAAGACTGTGGATGTGGCACCAGTGGCCCATGGCAGAGCTGTAGTAGTGATCATGAATGGAGATGGGGCCCACAAAAATCCACTGCCTCCTACATAGGGACCAGCATCATTAAGAACACATCAGCTATCCTCACCAGCATCAGGCACATACTCTGCAAGAACAAGTACTGCCCAAATCCATGCATGGCTGCCATTCACATAGCCACCACCATCCTGTGCAGCCAGAAACCTGTGATGGTGAAGAAGCAGCAGCCCACCTCACCAAGAGCTCCTGAGCACCTGCCCCCCACTTCCAAAGCAATAAAGATGTCAGTCATGGGTGGGGAGAGATAGTTGCAGAACTATTTAAAATTATCTGTTTCATATTTAGTTATTTGTGATAGTGTTTTTCAAGGAATTGATCCATTTCATCTAAGTCCTCAAGTTTGTCTGAGTAATTTACAGTGTTTGACTATTTTCCTTTTTATGTCTACAGGATCTATAGTGATATCCCCAGTTTACTATTAATATTGATAATTTGTGTCTTCCCTTTTTTTATCAATTGCTAAATTTTATTGATCTTTGTAAAAAAGTTTTTGTTTTATTGCTTTTCTCCTTTCCATTTTATTTATTTCTGTCCTCATATCCTTTTGTCTGCTTGCTTTATATTTATTTTTGGTCTTCTTTTTCTACATTCTTAAGGTAGGAGTTGAAGTTAATCTTTTGAGATTTGCTCTCTTTTCTCACGTATTTAATGCTATAAATGTCCTTCTTGGTTCTGATCTAGCTGTGTCACCTAAATTTTGATATGTTCTATTTTCATTTTCATTCAATTTAATCTAATATATATTTTTTAATTTTCCTTCAGACTGTTTCTTTGACCCATAATTTATTTAGAAGTCTATTTTTAAGTTGAATATTTGATGATTTTCCTATTATTTTTCTGTTCTTGACTTTGGTTCGATTTCATTTTGATCAGAGAACCTACTTTGATGACTTCAATTCTTTTAACTTTGCTGAGGTTTGTTTTATGACCCAGGACATAGTATACCTTTTGGCCTTGAGCTGTGTTCCCTGTCTTCTAGGACTCTGATGACAAGAATGTTAGATCTCCAGGTATAATCCCAGAGATCTATTAATTTTTTCACCCAGTCTATTTTCTCTCCATTATTCAGATTGAATTTTTTTTTGTCTTTATTCAACTTCACTGATTGTTTCCTCCATCCCCTTCATTCTGCTTTTGAGCCCATTCACTTAGTTTTTCATTTAACATTAGATTTCACTTCTAAACTTCCATTTTGTTTTTCTTTTATGTTCTATTTATATGCTGAAACTTTCTATTTATTTGTTGAGACTTTTTATTTGTTTCAGCTATGTTAGTCATTGGTCATTAAAGCATTTTTATGGTAGCTGCTTTAAAACCTTTGTCAAATAATATTTTTGTCTTCTCAGTACTGTCATCTATTAATTGCCTTTTTTCATTCCAGCTGAGATTTGCCTGCTTATTGGTAGGACTAGTTATTTTTTATTGAACCTGGACTTTTTGGACAACAACTTATGAAATTCTGGATCTTATATGAGTATTTAATTTTTGCTGGCCTCCTCTTATGCCACTCCAGCAGGGAAATGTGGGGCACCACTGCATCATGGACAGTTTGAGACATTAGTCCAGATTCCCCACTCAGTCTCTGTTCACGTGGGAGGCAGAGAGGGGAGATTGAAATGACATGGTGCCCAGGTGCTATCAGTAGACTACAGTGGGTAGCCAGGACTCCCACCTGTGCCCAGGAGTACTAAGGAGCACTTTTTATTTATTCCTATCCAATTAAAATGATACAAGCACATTCCAAATCATTAACAGTCTCCATTAATGAAAAAAATCACAAACAGGTAAAACAATTTTCAAATCAACCTTTACAACTATTCAAAAAATTAAAAGTTAAAAATTATAGATAGCAAATCTAAAAGTTCTTTCATGCATTGATAAATATAATGCTGAAATTTCCAACAGAATATTTTCTCATTAAGATCCAATTTATGGAGGGGGAGGAGTCAAGATGGCGGAGAAGTAGCAGGCTGAGACGACATCGGGTAGCAGGAGATCAGCTAGATAGCTTATCTAACCATTGTGAACACCTATAAATCCAACGGGAAATCGAAGAGAAGAAGAGCAACAATCCCAGAAACAGAAAATCGATCACTTTCTGAAAGGTAGGACCTGCGGAGAAGTGAATCCAAAGCGACGGGAAGATAGACCCCAGGGGGAGGGGCCGGCACCCGGCAAGCGGCAGAGCGACGGAGCACAAAATCGGGACTTTTAAAAGTCGGCTCCACTGGGAGACATTGCTCCAGAGGCTAAACTGGGGGGAAACCCAGGCGGGGTCAGCATAACCCCAGGTCCCGCGGGGTCACAGAAGGACTGGGGGTGTCTGAGTGCCGCAGAGCTCGCAGGTATTAGAGCGGGGAAGCCGGCTATAGCGACAAAGCTGAGGAGTGAGCTCTAAGCCCGGGGTTACCTTGTGCCGGTCGCAGGCTGGGTGGGCTCGGAGCGCGGCCGGAGGCCACGGAGACAAAAGCGACCCGGCGCTTTTCTCCAGCTCCAACAATTGACTGCTTTCCTCGAGGCGCGACCGCAAGCCAGGGAGGCGGGGCTATTGGGCGCTTTGCTCTGAGAGCGCACTGAGGAGCGGAACCCCAAGCTCTCGGCTCCTCCGGGCCGAGAGATTGGGAGGCCGCCATCTTCATTCCCGTCCTCCGGAACTCTACGGAAAGCGCTCAGGGAACAAAAGCTCCCGAAAGCGAACCCGAGCGGATTACTTAGCCCGGCCCCTGGCAAGGGCGGTGCAATTCCGCCTGCGGCAAAGACACTTGAGAATCACTACAACAGGCCCCTCCCCCAGAAGATCAACAAGAAACCATCCAAAACCAACTTCAGTCACCAAGAACAGCGGAATTCCACAGCAGGAGAAAGCAAATCCTACCTGGACAAAATGACAAGGCGGAAAAACTCACCTCAAAAAAAAGAACAAGAGGCCGTACCGAAGGCTGGAGACCTAATCAATACAGACATAGGTAGCATGACAGATCTAGAGTTCAGAATGACAATTCTCAAGGTTCTAGCCGGGCTCGAAAAAGGCATAGAAGATATTAGAGAAACCCTCTCCGGAGAGATAAAAGCCCTTTCTGGAGAAATAAAAGAACTAAAATCTAACCAAGTTGAAATCAAAAAAGCTATTCATGAGGTGCAATCAAAAATGGAAGCTCTCACTGCCAGGATAAATGAGGCAGAAGAAAGAATTAGTGACATAGAAGACCAAATGACAGAGAATAAAGAAGCTGAGCAAAAGAGAGACAAACAACTACTGGAACACGAGGAGAGGATTCGAGAGATAAGTGACACCATAAGACGACACAACATTAGAATAATTGGGATTCCAGAAGAAGAAGAAAGAGAGAGGGGAGCAGAAGGTATATTGGAGACAATTATTGGAGAGAATTTCCCTAATATGGCAAAGGGAACAAACATCAAAATCCAGGAGATGCTAAGAACGCCCCTCAAAATCAATAAAAATAGGTCCACACCTCGTCACCTGATAGTAAAATTTACAAGTCTTAGCGACAAAGAGAAAATCCTGAAAGCAGCCCGGGAAAAGAAGTCTGTAACATACAAGGGTAAAAACATTAGATTGGCAGCGGACCTATCCACAGAGACCTGGCAGGCCAGAAAGAACTGGCATGATATATTCAGAGCACTAAACGAGAAAAACATGCAGCCAAGAATACTATATCCGGCTAGGCTATCATTGAAAATAGAAGGAGAGATAAAGAGCTTCCAGGACAAACAAAAGCTGAAAGAATTTGCAAACACCAAACCAGCTCTACAGGAAATATTGAAAGGGGTCCTCTAAGCAAAGAGAGACCCTAAAAGTAGTAGATCAGAAAGAAACAGAAACAATATACAGTAACAATCATCTTACAGGCAATACAATGGCACTAAATTCATATCTCTCAATAGTTACCCTGAATGTTAATGGGCTAAATGCCCCAATCAAAAGACACAGGGTATCAAAATGGATAAAAAAACAAAACCCATCCATATGCTGCCTACAAGAAACTCATTTTAGACCTGAAGACACCTCCAGATTTAAAGTGAGGGGGTGGAAAACAATGTACCATGCTAATGGACATCAGAAGAAAGCTGGGGTGGCAATCCTTATATCAGATCAATTAGATTTTAAGCCAAAGACTATAATAAGAGATGAGGAAGGACACTATATCATACTCAAAGGGTCTGTCCAACAAGAAGATCTAACAATCATAAATATCTATGCCCCTAACATGGGAGCAGCCAACTATATAAACCAATTAATAACAAAATCAAAGAAATACATCAACAGTAATACAATAATAGCAGGGGACTTTAACACTCCCCTCACTGAAATGGACAGATCATCTAAGCAAAAGATCAACAAGGAAATAAAGGCCTTAAATGACACACTGGACCAGATGGACATCACAGATATATTCAGAACATTCCATCCCAAAGCAACAGAATATACATTCTTCTCTAGTGCACATGGAACATTCTCCAGAATAGACCACATCCTGGGTCATAAATCAGGTCTCAATCGGTACCAAAAGATCGAGATCATTCCCTGCATATTTTCAGACCACAATGCTCTGAAGCTCGAACTCAATCACAAGAGGAAATTTGGAAAGAACGCAAATACATGGAGACTAAACAGCATCCTTCTAAAAAATGAATGGGTCAACCAGGAAATTAAAGAAGAATTGAAAAAATTCATGGAAACAAATGATAATGAAAACACAACAGTTCAAAATCTGTGGGACACAACAAAGGCAGTCCTGAGAGGAAAATATATAGCAGTGCAAGCCTTTCTCAAGAAACAAGAAAGGTCTCAAATACACAACCTAACCCTACACCTAAAGGAGCTGGAGAGAGAACAACAAAGAAAGCCTAAACCCAGCAGGAGAAGAGAAATCATAAAGATCAGAGCAGAAATCAATGAAATAGAAACTAAAAAAACAATAGAACAAATCAACAAAACTAGGAGCTGGTTCTTTGAAAGAATTAATAAGATTGATAAGCCCCTGGCCAGACTTATCAAAAAGAAAAGAGAAAGGACGCAAATAAATAAAATCATGAATGAAAGAGGAGAGATCACAACCAACACCAAAGAAATACAAACAATTATAAGAACATACTACGAGCAACTCTATGGCAACAAATTTGACAACCTGGAAGAAATGGATACATTTCTAGAGATGTATAAACTACCACAACTGAACCAGGAAGAAATAGATAACCTGAACAGACCCATAACCAGTAAGGAGATTGAAACAGTCATCAAAAATCTCCAAACAAACAAAAGTCCAGGACCAGACGGCTTCCCAGGGGAATTCTACCAAACATTTAAAGAAGAATTAATTCCTATTCTCCTGAAACTGTTCCAAAAAATAGAAATGGAAGGAAAACTTCCAAACTCATTCTATGAGGCCAGCATCACCTTGATCCCAAAACCAGACAAGGATCCCACCAAAAAAGAGAATTACAGACCCATATCCTTGATGAACACAGATGCGAAAATTCTCACCAAAATACTGGCCAATAGGATCCAACAGTACATTAAAAGGATTATTCACCACGACCAAGTGGGATTTATTCCAGGGCTGCAAGGTTGGTTCAACATCCGCAAATCCATCAATGTGATACAATACATTAATAAAAGAAAGAGTAAGAACCATATGATACTCTCAATAGATGCTGAAAAAGCATTTGACAAAGTGCAGCATCCCTTCCTGATTAAAACTCTTCAAAGTGTAGGGATAGAAGGCACATACCTCAATATTATCAAAGCCATCTATGAAAAACCCACCGCAAATATCATTCTCAATGGAGAAAAACTGAAAGCTTTTCCGCTAAGGTCAGGAACACGGCAGGGATGTCCGTTATCACCACTGCTGTTCAACATAGTACTAGAAGTCCTAGCCTCAGCAATCAGACAACAAAAAGAAATTAAAGGCATCCAAATCGGCAAAGAAGAAGTCAAACTATCACTCTTTGCAGATGATATGATACTATATGTGGAAAACCCAAAAGGCTCCACTCCAAAACTGCTAGAACTTGTACAGGAATTCAGTAAAGTGTCAGGATATAAAGTCAATGCACAGAAATCAGTCGCATTTCTTTACACTAACAACAAGACAGAAGAAAGAGAAATTGAGGAGTCAGTCCCATTTACAATCGTACCCAAAACCATAAGATACCTAGGAATAAATCTAACCAAAGAGGCAAAGAATCTATACTCAGAAAACTATAAAGTACTCATGAAAGAAATTGAGGAAGACACAAAGAAATGGAAAAATATTCCATGCTCATGGATTGGAAGAACAAATATTGTGAAAATGTCTATTTTACCTAAAGCAATCTACACATTTAATGCAATCCCTATCAAAATCCCATCCATTTTTTTTAAAGAAATAGAACAAATAATCCTAAAATTTATATGGAACCAGAAAAGACCTCGAATAGCCAAAGGAATATTGAAAAAGAAAGCCAAAGTCGGTGGTATCACAATTCCAGACTTCAAGCTCTATTACAAAGCTGTCATCATCAAGACAGTATGGTACTGGCACAAAAACAGACATATAGACCAATGGAACAGAATAGAGAGCCCAGAAATAGACCCTCAACTCTATGGTCAACTAATCTTCGACAAAGCAGGAAAGAATATCCAATGGAAAAAAGACAGCCTCTTCAACAAATGGTGCTGGGAAAATTGGACAGCCACATGCAGAAAAATGAAATTGGACTATTTCCTTACACCACACACGAAAATAGACTCAAAGTGGATGAAGGACCTCAATGTGCGAAAGGAATCTATCAAAATCCTTGAGGAGAATGCAGGCAGCAACCTCTTTGACCTCAACCGCAGCAACTTCTTCCTAGGAACATCGCCAAAGGCAACAGAAGCAAGGGCAAAAATGAACTATTGGGATTTCATCAAGATCAAAAGCTTTTGCACAGCAAAGGAAACAGTTAACAAAACCAAAAGACAACTGACAGAATGGGAGAAGATATTTGCAAACGACATATCAGATAAAGGGCTCGTATCCAAAATCTATAAAGAGCTTATCAAACTCAATACCCAAAGAACAAATAATCCAGTCAAGAAATGGGCAGAGGACATGAACAGACATTTCTGCAAGGAAGACATCCAGATGGCCAACAGACACATGAAAAAATGCTCCACATCACTCGGCATCAGGGAAATACAAATCAAAACCACAATGAGATACCACCTCACACCAGTCAGAATGGCTAAAATTAACAAGTCAAGAAATGACAGATGCTGGCGAGGATGCGGAGAGAGGGGAACCCTCCTACACTGTTGGTGGGAATGCAAGCTGGTGCAACCACTCTGGAAAACAGTGTGGAGGTTCCTCAAAAAACTGAAAATAGAGCTACCCTACGACCCAGCAATTGCACTCCTGGGTATATATCCTAAAGATACAAACGTGGTGCTCCGAAGGGGCACGTGCACCCGAATGTTTATAGCAGCAATGTCCACAATAGCCAAACTGTGGAAAGCGCCTAGATGTCCATCAACAGATGAATGGATAAAGAAGATGTGGTATATATACACAATGGAATACTATGCAGCCATCAAAAGACATGAAATCTTGCCATTTGCGACGACGTGGATGGAACTAGAGGGTATCATGCTTAGCGAAATAAGTCAATCGGAGAAATATAACTACCATATGATCTCTTTGATATGAGGAAGTGGAGATGCAAGGTGGGGGGGTTTGGGGGGAGGTAGGAAAAGAAAAAATGAAAAGATGGGATTGGGAGGGAGACAAACCATAAAAGACTCAATCTCAAGAAACAGACTGAGGGTTGCGGTGGGGAAGGGGGATGGGAGAGGGTGGTGGGGAAATGGACATTGGGGAGGGTATGTGCTATGATGAGTGCTGTGAAATGTGTAAACCAGACGATTCACAGACCTGTACCCCTGGGGATAAAAATACATTATATGTTTATTAAAATAAAAAAAAAAAAAAGATCCAATTTATGAACATACGTATTATTAGAGCAGCTACCATGTAACTAATATGGACATCATTAAAAGAATACAAATGTAGCTTGAAGTCAGGTAATGTGATGTCCCCAGGTTTGTTTTTCATCATTCCCCTGGCAATTTGGGATATTTTCTGGTTCCATACAAATTTTTGGATTTTTTTTTTTGGTCCCAGCTCTTTGAAAATGCCAATGGTATCATAAAAGGGATGGGACTGAAAGTGTAAATTTCTCTGGTCAGGATAGATACTTTAACAATGTTCATTCTTCCAGGCCATGAGCATGGAATATTTTTCCATCTTTTTGGTGTCTTCCTCAATTCCTTTAATAAGTATTCTATAGTTTCTAGAGTATAGATCCTTTACCTCTTTAGTTAGGTTCATTCCTAAGATCACATGGTTTTTATTGCTATTGTGAACGGAATTGCTTCTTTAATTCCTCCTTCTAATTACATTGTTTATGTATAGAAAAGCAATTGACTTCTGTGCATTGATTTTGTATCCTGCCACATTGCTGAACTGCTGTATAATTTCTAGTAATTTGGGGATGGAGTCTTTTGGGTTTTCCATATAAAGTATCATGTCATCTGTGAAGAGGGACAGTTTGACTTCTTCTTTGCCAATTTGGATGCCTTTTATTTCTTTTTGTTGTTTGATTGTTGAAGCTAGGACTTCTACTGTGTTGAACAACAATGGTGAGAGTGAACCTCGCTGCCATCTTCCTGAGATTAGGGGAAAAGCTCTCAGTTTGTCCCATTGAGAATGATATTCACCGTGGGCTTTGCATAGATGGTTTTCATGATGTTGAGGAATGTTCCCTCTATCCCTGTTCTCTGATGAGTTTTAATCAGGAATAGATGTTGTATTTTGTCAAATGCTTTTTCTGCATCAATTGAAAGGATCATATGGTTCTTGTCTTTTCTCTTATTTTGGTGTGTTCTACCACGTTGATTGATTTGCAAGTGTTGAACCACCCTTGCATCCCAGGCATAAAACCCACTTGGTCATGGTGAATAATCTTTTTAATGTACTGTTCGACCTATTAGCTAGGTACAAAGCTGTGATCGCCAAGACAGCATGGTTTTGGCACAGAAACAGACACATAGACCAATGACACAGAATAGAGAACCCAGAAATGGACCCTCAAATCTATGGTCAACTAATCTTTGACAAATCAGGAAAAGATACCCAGTTGGGGGGGGGGACAGTCTCTTCAATAACTGGTGCTGGGAAAATTGGACAGCTACATATAGAAGAATGAAACTGGACCATTTCCTTACACCCTACACAAAGATAAACTCAAAATGAATGAAAGACCTCAATGTGAGACAGGGATCTATCAAAATCCTAGAGGAGAACATAGACAGTAACCTCTTCAACATAGGCCAAAGTAACTTCTTTCAAGACACATCTCCAAAGGCAAGTGAAACAAAAGCAAAAATGAACTTTTGGGACTTTATCAAGATAAAAGGGTGCTGCACAGCAGAGGAAACAGTCAACAAACTAAGAGGGAGCCCACAGAATGGGAGAAGATATTTGCAAATAACATTACAGATAAAGGGCTGATATCCAAGATCTATAAAGAACTTCTCAAACTTAACACTCAAAAAACTAATAACCCAGTTAAAAAGTGGGCAGAAGATATGAACAGACTCTTCTCCAAAGAAGATATACAAATACCTAATAGACACATAAAAAAATGCTCAACATCACTAGCCATCAGGGAAATTAAAATCATAACCACAATGAGATACAACCTTATACCAGTTAGAATGGCAAAAATTAACAAAACAGGAAACAACAAATGTTGGTGAGGATGTGGAGAAAGGGAAAGCCTCTTACACTGTTGGTTGGAATGCAAGCTGGTACAGCTACTCTGGAAAACAATATGGAGGTTCTTTAAGATGTTAAGAATAGAGCTACCCTATAACCCAGCAATTGTACTACTAGATATTTACCCCAAAGATGCAGATATAGTGAAAAGAAGGAGCATATGCATCCCAATGTTCATAGCAGCAATGTCCACAATAGCCAAACTGTGGAAGGAGATGAGATGCCCTTCAACAGATGAATAGATAAAGAAAATGTAGTCCATATATACAATGGAATATTATTCAGTCATCAGAAAGGATGAATACCCACCATTTGCATCAGCATGGATGGAACTGGACGGGATTATGCTAAGTGAAGTAAGTCAAGCAGAGAAAGGCGATTATCATATGGTTTCACTTATATGTGGAACATAAGGAATAGAATGGAAGACATTAAGAGAAGGAAGGGAAAAATGAAGGGGGGGGAATCAGAGTGGGAGATGAACCATGAGAAACTATGGACTACTGGAAACAAACTGAGGGTTTCAGAGAGGAAGGGAATTGGGGGAAAGGTTTAGCCTGGTGATGGGTATCAAGGAGGGCATGTATTGTATGGAGCACTGGGTGTTATATGCAAACAATAAATCATGGAACATTACATCAAAAACTAATGATGTACTATATGGTGACTAACATAACATAACATTAAAAAAAAGAATACAAATGATCCACAATAAGATAGATGAATACAGTATATGTAAAGTAATGATGTAGAGCCTCTGGCCTCAGCTCTGTCTACTAAGAATCTCCACCTTGCTACCATTCAGCCCACTGAGTTCCCATCTCAGGCACAATTCAGACTACAAGGCTTTCTTTTTGAAAACCTGAAAAAGGACTCCTCCAGAAGGTCCAAAAGACCTTGATTCAAAACGGACACAATGAGTTCTACAACTGGCCACGGAAGTACTTATCTGGACCTTCACTCCCGAGTTCAGGGTACCATGGCCAAGTAGCAAATGCTGGACATTTCTCATCCTGCTCACCCTCTGTAGGCTTTGACTATTAGACCAATTTGACATGGCTGCTTAAGACCAAAAATATAATAGCTGGGGGACAACAGGCCAGGAAGTCTAGCTTTTCTGTCCCTGACCAGAAAGAGCCCCCCAAAACTGTGCTGCACTGTGCACAGGGACTTCCCCATATTATTTAACTTCATGTGCCAAAGTCCATACACTATCTGAAAAAGGCCATCTCTTCTTTTGACATGATATAACACTCATCTCATGTAACAGGATACGAGAAAATATGTATAAGAAAGTAAAATTTTTAAAAATAAATCTTGTTTTCCTACTGAAAAAATTATGGTAATACATGAGGCATGTTCCTCACAGTGATGAAATTCTTACAAGTCTGTCAAGATCTGATGAGAAAAAAGACAAGGCTATTGACCAGATCCATGCACACTAGCCAGCCAATATTAAGGCAAGTGTGGAGATTTCTATTATCCTTATTCATGGAACAGATCACCTATTTCCAAGTGCTCTGGAGTATTGTTTACCTCATTAGAAAATCACCACTTCAGCATGCCCATCATGTGTACCTCTCCTCAAGTGAGTACACAACTGACCCTTTCCTCCTCAAACACAGGGTCTTGATATTTCTAAGTTGTCAACAAAGTTTTTCAGGGGTGCATCTTAAAAAACACTAAAGACATTGTATTATGTATTTCATAGGCTAATTTCCTTAAATTTTAACATACTTTTTCTGCTCTTATTTTCTAAAAGTTCATGCTGTTGACAAATGAGAGAATTACAATAGGAGAGAATACATATTCAATTTTTTTTCATTAAAAAGAAAAATGCTAACTTTCTATCTGTTCTTATTTTTATTTAGTTTTACTAGTCTATAAAGTACAAGTCAGAGAGCCCCTTTACAAAAGGAGCATTTAGACTCCTATCACCTTCAGAAATATATTACAAAATTAATTTTCCTAACTCAAGATTAAAAAGAATGGGCTAAAAAATGCAACAATGAAAATAATGGAAATCAAATAATAGGACATATAGGTTGTTTTAATATTTAAGATTAGCAAAGCTGTTATGCAAAATATCTATAAAACTATATCTGAAACAAAAAATAAAATAAAGGCATCATGAGGCTCAACCTGTTAGATGGCCTGAAATTGTCTTATATGCCGAACAGCTGATGTTTGCTGGCTATGCACAACCTGATGCAATTCCTGTTAGCACAATACGGCAACTGGCATTGCCTCAGAGGAGCCCCCATTGACAGCTATGGGAACAAATTAATTCTCACTTTGTTTTTCATTTTAGTTGTCACTAAGAATGCCTCCGCCTTCTGGCTCAGCATCTCAATATTAACTTACAAGCATGAAGCAAGAACTTAATCAAGGAATGTTTGGGGATTTACTTTTCAACAGCTGAGATACTGAAGGTGAGGTAAGAGCAAACATTTGTTGGTGGGGGACAGTAATTAGGTTCAGACAGAAGGTACAGAACTGCAGTGTTAGCTAAATCTGTTCATAGCTGGTATCTCATCTCAATTAATGAAAAATATATATATTTCTTCACAAGAGTGTATAGGGTTGAGGTTCTTGCAAAAAAGTCCAGACCGAGGCCCTCTTGTTAGCAATATTGATACCTTCAAAGATGCCAAGTGCTTGTTCCAGAAAATGCTATTTCTTTTGTGCTTTGCAGCCTTTTTTTCTTCTTCATCATCATTACTATTATTATATCTTGTGATTCTTCTTTTAAACTATCACCTGCCTTTACCACAAAACTATATCTGAGAGGCATGTTTGGCCCAAGTAATAGAGAGTACCCATTCTAAACACCACGAACAGGCTATGAAGGGGTTATTGTTCACTTATAAAAACCATACCATATAAATGAAAGATAATAGGGCTTTGATTAAGAGACAAGACTAGTCATAACTTATTTTATGATTTTATTTTTTTCAGTGTTCCAAAACCCATTATTTATGCACCATGTAACTTTCTTACTATCCAGCTGGATAAGTTTGTTTATTTATTTATTTATTTATTTATTTATTTTATTTAAGAGAGAGAGAGAGAGAGAATGCACAGGGAGGGGCAGAGGGAGAGGGAGAGAGAGAATCTTAAGTAGGCTCCATGTTCAGCATGAAGCCCCATCCTGGGCATGATCTCACAACCCTGACATCATGACCTGAGCAAAGATCAAGAGTTGGACACTTGGCTAAGACACCCAAGCTGGATAACTTTAGACATGTAAACATACAATGCTTCTATTCCCACATCTGGATGATGGTGCCAATGTTCATTATATACTCTTACATGATGCTTATAAGAGTTAAACTTTTATTAATATTTTAAAGTATGGAACTTCTAAACGGAAATCTTTTTACCCTTATAAATTTGAAATTATTGTTTCTTGTTTTTTTAGGGTTATAATAGATAGGCCTAACTGGATCCCTACATTATAAAGATGAGAAAAATCAAGGTGTAGGTCAGTGATTTTTTTTTAAGGATCAGCCTACCAGCCTCCCTGGGAGTACAAATTCATGGCTGTACCCCAGACCTGCTGAATCAGAATCTCTTGGGGGTAGGGTACACGGAGAATTCTCTATTTTTAGCATGACTTTGGAATCTATCTACCATTGATTCCAACAGTTACTCAAATCTAGAAAATATGGGTCTAGACTGCCTATTGGCAGAGAACAGAGTATAGAGGCAATTCTAGGCCTAAATCCCACAACCCCTGAGTTCTAACTCAGACCATTCTGGTAACCTTTAATTTTAATCTAATTATTCAGAATAAGTACTATTGTTTTCTATGCATGTTTTGCTAGTTTAAAAAACGTGATAGGGGGGCGCCTGGGTGGCTCAGTGGGTTAAGGCCTCTGCCTTCGGCTCGGGTCATGATCCCAGGGTCCTGGGATAGAGCTCCGCATCGGGCTCTCCGCTCCGTGGAGAGCCTGCTTTCTCCTCGCTCTCTGCCTGCCTCTCTGCCTACTTGTGATCTCTCTGTCAAATAAATAAATAAAATCTTTAAAAAAAAATAAAAATAAAAATAAAAAAATAAAAAAATAAAAAACGTGATAGAATATTACATGGAATGTATATACCACATCTTATCTATTCATCTATTGATGGACAGACACTTAGGTTGTTTCCATATCTTCCAGATCTTGCTTCCATTATCTTCCAAGTAACATTGCAATAAACATAGGGATGCATCTACCTTTTCAAACTGTATTTTCATTTTCTTTGTGAAATATCTAGTAGTGGGATTACTAGATTATATGGCAATTCTATTTTTAATTTTTTGAGGAAACTCCATATTTTTTCCATAGTGACTGTACCAGTTTGCATTCCCACCTACAGTGCAAGAGGATTCCTTTTTCTCCACAACCTCACCAACACTTGTTATTTGTTTTTTTGATTTTAGTAATTATAATAGGTGTGAGGTGACATCTTATTGTGTTTGGATTTGCATTTCCCTGATGATTAGTAATGTTGAACATCTTTTCATGTGTCTATTGGTCATCTGTATATCTTCTTTGATAAAATATCTATTCAGGTCCTCTGTTCATTTTTAATTCAATTATTTGTGGGGGTTTTTTGGTGTCGAGTTGTGTAAGTTCTTTATACATTTTGGATATTAACCCTTTATTAGATATATCATTTGCAAATATCTTCCCTGATTCCATAGGCTGCCTTTTTGTTTCGTTGATAAGTTTCCTCCACCGTACAAAGCTGTTTGTGTGTGTGTGTGTGTATGTATGTGTGTGTGTGTGTGTGTCTCCAATATTTTAATTTTACTTTTACTTCCCTTACCAGAGGAGACATAGCTAGAAAATTGTTCCTATGTCTTATATCAAAGAAATTACTGCCTATATTTTCTTCTAGGAATTTTCTGGTTTCAGGTCTTGCATATAGGTCTTTAATCCATTTTGAGTTTATTTTTGGAACCACAAAAGACCTCGAATAGCCAAAGCAATCTTCAGAAAGAAGAGCAAAGCCAGAGGTATCACAATCCCGGATTTTAAGATATGCCACAAAGCTGCAGTAATCAAAACAGTATGGTACTGGCACAAAAACAGACACATAGATCAATGGAAAAAAATAGAGAGCCCAAAAATAAACCTATGCTGTTATGGTCAATTAATCTATGACATAGGAAGCAAGAATATACAATATAAAGAAGAGTGTCTCTTCAAATGGTGTTGGCAAACCTGAACAGCTACATTCAAAATAATGAAAGTGGACCATTTTCCTATAACATGCAGCAATCTTGGAATAAGTACTATTACTTTCTATACATATTTTACTCTCTAAAAAAATCAAGAAACACTGCCATCAGAATCAAAAAGATACTGCTTTTTTTTTTCTTCACTGTTTCATAAGAGTAGAGTTCCTCGGCTTTTTTTCTCAAAAACAAGCAGTGAGAAATAGAAAAACCGATAGTATTTCCCTACCTTAAGATGTTGGCAACCTAAATTCTAATTTAGTAACTTACTTAACTTTCTTATCACGTTGTCTTCTGTTAGTGTGAAACACACTCTATCAGAAACAAAACAGAAAAATAACTGCTTAAGGATTGGCTGTGTGCTACAAATTGTGTCTAATCAAATCGAATAACATTTCTTTCCAAATAAAAACAGTATATATCAAGGACTCGACCAAAGTATTTAAAGAATTTGAGTTACAAATAAAAAATCAAAATGGAAATTAAATGGCTATATGGATACTACACCACTCTAAGTATTCATAACTTGATTTTCTCTCTTTGTAGAGTATTAAAATTTAACATAAAGATAATATATAACTCAATAATAAATAACTCAATACAAAAATAAACAAATGAAGAAGAGTTGAATACAGTAAGACAATAACAGGTTAGTACTTTTTAAAAGCTATATTTATTTATTTGAGAGAAAGAGAGATTGCTCATAAGCAAGGGAAGGGACAGTGGGAGAGAGAGAGGATCCTCAAACAGACTTCATTCTGAGCATGGAGCCTGAGGTGGGGCTCGATCCCAGGATCCCAAGATCATGACCTGAGCCAACATCAAGAGTTGGACGCTTAACAGACTGAGCCACCCAGGCACCCCAACAGATAAAAACTTTCAATCAATTTATCAAATTATTCAGTTATACCAAATTATACCCAGTATTTGGGCCTTTAAAAAGAGAACCTGAGGTCTAGAATAACTAAAATCAATGTGATTGGCTTGGGAAGGCTATAAGGAAATTAAATAATTTAGTAGAGATTGAGAGAAAAAAAATTAAGAGTCAATCAATAATTTAAAGAGAGAATCTAGTTAAGGTCAATAGTGTATGATATTCAAGGCCAACTCTTATACAAAATCATGAGGCAGCCAAATTTGCCATTGCTTTTCTGGCTCTTGGTGAATATGGACTGTCCAGGATTTTCACACTCTTGTTCTCACTGGACATCCATGTAGTAATAAGAACACTTCCATTGTATGTGACAGAAAACCAACTCAAATAAGCTGGAGTACCACAGTTATTCAGAGGCAAGGAGGCTCAAAGAATAAGCAATCTGGGGGTAGAATTAGTTTTAGGCATGACTGGTTTTAAGAACTTACATGAATTTTTACTCATTTTGTCTCTGCCCCTAAGCTCTGCTTGACTCTGAGTTGACTTTATTTTTACATAGGCTCTTTCATCAAGATGACAAAATAACTTCTAGAAGCTCCAGCTTTTGTTGTGACCGCTCAACAACATTAGCCTAGAGACTCCTCATTTGTCCTAACTACCTTGTTGTGAATCATACACTCAGTGCTTGGCAAATTACTGTGGCCAGGCATGCAGTGATTTTATTGAGCAAATCTATGTCAAGAATTCCCCTAGGACTGGGGGATATAAACCCTAACTGAATGAAGAGTGGAAGAAAGTTGGTTTTCCTGGAAAATCAGGGTGATCTTAGCCAAAATGAGAGGGGAAATAAATATTAGATCAAATTAAATATCCACTAAAGCCTGTAGTTCTGGACAATGATCTAGGATTCAGATCCTTTCTTACCAGAAGAGAGTCTTACATTTAATTTTTCTTGGTGATCTTAAGTGAATAAATCTCTTCACATACAAACCGTACCATCATGGCTTCAATATGACAGCCTAGGGAAATTCACACAGGGAATACTTTGATCTTCCTTCCTACAATCTCTGCTTAAGAACTCCCAATAATTGTGGTCATTATTAATGTTGAGCACATGTAATTAAAATTTTCTTTCTTATATTGAGCTGGTTATCTACCCCTCCATGATTTAGCCATTCATTTTTCCCTTTGGAGCCATCCAAATTATGTCTATTACGTATTCTACATAGGAGATCTTCACATATCTAAAGGCAGGTCTATTCAACTGCTGTGCATATGACATGATGTCCAGAAATTGGACATCAACTATCTGTTTATTTATTCCCATTTTATCTCCAGTGTTATGCTATTCATTTTTTCCTGGACTTCATTTTGGTTGAATCTTAGATTGGAAGTTTTTTTAGTGCTTCTGTTGTTTTTATTTTGCTTGTTTGTTTTGTTTACATAGTCTCTGAAAGTCAAGGAAGTAAAAGTTCAACCAAGAGTAAGCAAAGGATTATTATCTCTTCATATCATTTCTTATTGCTTATAGGCATCCTATGTTGGAGAACAATGGAAAAATACCAATTTCAGCTGTGAAACAAAAAATATTCTGCATTCTTGTGTACTTTTTCCTCTTGTTTCATGTATCAGGTTGTTTTACTTCAAAACAAATAAACAAGCAATTGGAGTCTTATAGAGAGTGTATACTTTATAATCTTGGAGTATACGAAAAATTTATTTATTGCTGCAAATGGTTGGATTCCTGCTTGTGTGCCATGGGAACTGAATTTCTGCCCTAATGTTTTGGCACATCTTCAGTATACTTACCTCTGTAGGAGTGGTGTGTATCCACAATTATATTATTTGAAAAGAATCTTTGTACTGGAAAATCCCATTGAGATGTAGCATCGCGTTTCCAAGGGTGTCTTGGGACAAGAAAGAATGGGGCAGTAATATACAACCACTTGGTTACATCATTCATACCAGAGAAATTATCATCCTACTGCTGATGGGGAACACTTGTACTTCTCTATTATCAAAGATTTTGCAGAATTGCTCAGCCCCCCTCTATTCATTTCATTCCAGCTGTTTCTAACACAAGGAATGAAATAGATTGTTTCATTCTCTAAGCGTACATTAAAAAGGACAATGCCATCATTTGGGGGGCTTTTGAAGGGGTTTTTGCTCAATTTGGACTGTGTGTGGAGCAAGCTCACTGCCTTACAACAAAAGCGTAAAACTCAGTGGTGACAGGCAAGTCAAAGGCTAAAGAATTCGTTAAAAGGAAGAAGCCCTAAATGTTCAGCCATAAACAACAAGAGACATCAGAAAGGAAGCAGGGAAAAGGTAAAGGAGACCGTGAGAAGGAATGTGCACTGGCTCAGCACTGCATCCTTTTATAATCCTTTGGGAAAACTCACTCATTGGGCTCCAACGGCTCTTTCCTGAATTTGTCCTACATCAAAGAGCCACAAGCTTGCTCTAGCTTGAGCTTGTTTTTAGTACCTTTTAAGTGTACATAATTTTTTTTAATACTAAAATGTTAAAATTGTTTTGAGCCAAGAAACTGGTATTTTCCTGCCATGAGATCTTGAAGCATAAGCCTTGTCCTATCCTTGGGAATCTTTGATTTTCATAAGATATCGCTGGTTCATCTTACTTTTTGTATAAAACACAAACATCTACCAGTCTTTCTCATTCTCCTCCTTTCTTTTCACTTCCTACTCTTCTTTTTTTTTTTTTTTGAATGTCAAATACATGAACACATACTTTTGCCCCCAGTTACCAAACCAATGGCAGCCACTGAAAGTTAATCATGAAAATCTTATGGTATATGTATTATTTTCTAAGTATATAACATGAAGTCACCACCAAGATAGCAGAGTTGAAAAATGAGATGAAACATGTTCATATCGTGGAATCAGGAATACATGTACTCATGAAACTAGAAGGTTCTTGAAATACCTCTGTAATGTGAAATTTTGTGAAGAACATATCTTTATACTTGATCAATAATGACAGAAAAGTTGATCTCAATTCAAGATCATTGTAGAAGGAAATATTTTAGAAATATTTTATCTTCAGTTTGGCTCATTGTTTAATCCCCAAGTATATATGGATTTAGTACTTGAAGATTCCCATTGATTTCTGAAAGTTTTTCAGACAATATTTTAAGTGTTGTAAGCTATATAAAGGAATAAAGTCTCTTCACTTGTTTCCTCTTCCCCCTACCCACATTTCATTCTCAAGACTTGTACTAGTGTTAGCAGGAGGATTTGGCATCACCTGTGAAAGCCAGACACAAGTTGTTACTTCTATTTGGAAAGTTTGCTTTTGGGTGGCTGGTCTATTGGATCATATGCCATTTTATTCTTCCTTTCTACAATATTGATAAGTCTGGGGTCTTCTTTCTTCTAATTTGATAAAAGAAAAGGGAATCCTTGAAGCTCATACATGGATAATTTTTATTCATGATGAAGGGACTACGTAGGGCATTGTTTCCTATCTGAAATTACTAGTCAAGTATATTAATCTAATATGTTCACTTTCCTACATATATGGATGGCTATATTCATGGATTTAGTGATCCCAATCTTGGTGACATACAGGTGTACCTCAGAGATACTGTAGTTCAGTTCCAGACCACTGCAATAAAGTCAATATCATAATAGAGCAAGTCAAAAGAACTTTTTTGTTTCATAGTGCATATAAAAGTTATGTTTATACTATACTATAACCTATTAAATGTGCAATAGTATTATATCTTAAAAAAATGTATTTACCTTCATTTAAAATGAATTTATTGATGAAAAATACTATCATCTGAGCTTTCAGTGAGCTTTCCTTTTGCTGGTGGATGATCTTGCTGACTAATCAGGGTGGTGGTTGCTGAAGGTTGGGGTGGCTGTGGTAATTTCTTTTCTTTTGTGTGTGTGTGGGGGGGGTTTACTTGAAATAAGACAACAGTGATATTTGCCTCATTAGTTGACTCTTCCTTTTATAAACAATTTCTCTGAAGCATGTGATGCTGTTTAATTTTACAGCTTTTAAAACTGGAGTAAATCCTTTCAATCTTGCTGCTGCTTTATTACCCAAGTTATGCAATATTCTATATATTTGTTGTCATTTTAACAGTTTTTACATCATCTTCACCAGTAACTTCCATCTTAAGATGCTCATCCATAAGAAGCAACTCCTCATCCATTCAAGTTTTGTCATGAGATTGTAGCAATTCAGTCACATCTTCAGGCTCCACTTCTAATTCTAGTTCTCTTGCTCTTTCCACCATGTCTGCAATTACCTCCTCCACTGAAGTCTTGATCCCCTCAAAGTCATCCATGAGGGTTGGAATCAACTTCTTCAAAACTTCTATTCATATTGATATTTTGACATCTTCCCATGAATCATAAGTGTTCTTAATGGAATCTAGAATGGTGAATCCTTCCCAGGTTCTCAAAGGACTTTTTTTCCTAGATCAATCAGAGGAATCACTATCTACAGCAGCTAAGCCTTATCAATTAAATTTATTTCTTAAATAATAAGACTTGAAAGTCTAGGGGCACCTGGGTGGCTCAGTGGGTTAATCCTCTGCCTTCAGCTCAGGTCATGATCTCAGGGTCCTGGGATCGAGCCCTGCATTGGGCTCTCTGCTCAGCGGGGAGCTTGCTTCCTCCTCTCTCTCTCTCTGCCTGCCTCTCTGCCTGTTTGTGATCTCTGTCAAATAAATCAATAAAATCTAAAAAAAAAAAAAAAGACTTGAAAGTCTAAATTAAAACAGAATGGATGTTGTATTAGCAGTCATGTAAACAACATCAGTCTCATTGTATCTCCCTCAGAGCTCTTGGGTGACCAGGTGTATTATCTGGGAGCAGAAATATTTTGAAAGGAATTTTTATTTCTGAGCAGTATGTCTTAACAGTAGGCTTAAAACATTCAATAATACATGTTGAAAACAGATGGGCTGTCATCCAGGCTTTGTAGTTTCATTTATAGAGCATAAACAGAGTATATCTAACTTAGTTATTAAGAACCCTGGAATTTAGAGAATGGTAAATGAGCACTGGCTTCAATCTGAAGTCAACCGCTGCATTAGCCCCTAACAAGAAGTCAGTCTGTCCTTTGAAGCTTTGAAACCAGACATTGACTTCTCCTCTTCAGCTATGAAAGTTTTAGATGTATGCTTCTTTTAATAAAAGCTGTTTTATCTATATTAAAAATAGGCTGTTTAGGAACACCCAGATAGCATAGTCAATTAAGCATCTGACTCAGTCTCAGCTCCGGTAATTATCTCAGAGCTGTGGTATTGAAACCCATGTTAGGCTCTGTGCTCAGTGTGGAGTCTGCTTGAGATTCTCTCTCCCTCTGTCCCTCCACTCTCTCTCTAAAATAAATAAATAAATCTTTAAAAAGCATACGCTATTTAATATAGTTACCTTCATTAATTATCTTAACTAGATCTTCTGGAATAACTGGCTAAATTTTCCACATCAACATCTCCTGCTCCAGCTTGCAATTTTACCTTATGGAAATGGTTTCTCTTCTTAAACCTCATGAAGCAATCTCTGCTAACTTCAAACTTTTCTTCTGCAGCTGTCTTGCCCCTCTCAGTCTTCCTAGAATTGAAGAGATGTAGGGCCTTGCTCTAGATTAGGCTTTGGCTTAAAGAAATGTTGTGGCTGGATCTTTTATTCAGACTGTAAAACTTTCTCCATTTCCACGGTAAAGATGTTTCACTTTCTTATCATTCATGTGTTCACTAGAGTAGTGTTTTTCATTTCCTTCAGGAACTTTGTCTTTGCATTCACAACTTGGGTAACTGGTACAAGAGGCCTAGATTTGGGCCTATTCTGGCTTTCCACATGCCTTCCTCACTAAGCTAGCCATTTCTTGTTTTTTATTTCAAGTGAAAGATGTACAATTCTTCCTTTCACCTGAATACTTAGACGCCATTGTAGGATTACTAATTGCCCTAATGTCAGGGAGGACTGAGGAGAGGGAGGAAGAGAGAGACAGCTAGGGAATGGCTAGTCAGTAGAACAGTCAGAACACACACATTTACTGAACTCACCCTCTTATATGAGTTTGGTTCATGGTGCCCCCAAACAATTCCAATAGTAACATCAAAGACCACTGATCACAGATCACCATAACAAATATAATAATATTGAAAAAGTTTGAAATTGTATGAGAATTACTGAACCCTGACATGGAGACATGAAGTGAGCAAATACTGTTAGAAAAATGGCACAGACACACTTGCTTGATACAGTGTTCCCACAAACCTTCAGTTTGCAAAACAACTATCTGTAAAGTGCAATAAGGCAAAGCACAATAAAAGAAGGTACGCCTGTAGTCACAACAAATATGGCAATGCTTGTCTAATTACGGTGCTTACGTACAATGTATATGTGGGAAGACATGGAAAAGAAGGATTTGAATGTCTTGATTCTGGCTACAAACTAAGTAAACTTAAGTGATTCCATTATTTGAGGAGGACATTCAGGCTGAAAAGTAGATACCTGGGGAAGGTCTTGACCTGCTGACTTGGGTTTCATGATTATAAATACAGCGAGCTACAACTTTCTCTGTGATAGGTTAAGTTCCTAGTCTACAGGATCTGCCTGGCATTTTTTTTCCAGATGAAACTGACTGAATATTCTCCTATTGTTTTCCTTCCAACAAAACAACCTCCTCAATATCTGTCGCCAATGCTGAACATACACACACACACACACACATACACAATGGAAACCTCATTTAACTGAAACCAAAATTCACCCCAAAACCTATGCAAGTTTATTTTCCAAGTGAAGAGTCATTTCTGCCTCCAATTTTTGGTGTTCCTGGTATTCTTACTCATTATATTGCTATTGAAAGCTATACCTTTAAACCTGACTTGGGTTCCTCGCAATTCTTTCCCCTTAACTCTCCACCTTTCCAAATCACCCACAAACACATTGCTAACTTGGATTTGTCTACAAAATTGTGAGTTTGTGAGTCATGAAGCAAGAGATATCATGTCAACCAAAGAAGTCTGGATGTTCCTCTTCTTAATGCCATGGTGACCACCCAACCACTGAAAGTGGCTTCTAGTGTATCTAGAAAGTATCAGGATAGGGGAAGAACAGATCTTATACTCGTTTGTAGAGGATACAGCATATTCAAATATGTGATAATAATCAAAACTGCAGTCATCCCACATTTACATGGATCACTGCTACCTGAGGACCAGTAAACAGATCTATCTTTCCTTTCCCGCTGTAACCGTTAATGCTTTACCTTAGTAACTAAACTAGTAACTTCACATTAAGGTGAACAAGGCAGACCTATGGTTGTGTAAAGAAAATGTTAGCAATTATTTTTGTTTGTCTTATTTTTTCCTTCAAGTTCTATTGTCTGAGTTGCATATTTATAAAAGTCATAGGAAATAAACACCCAAACAAATAAAAATTTTGAAGGCATGACTAATATTTTTATGGCTTCAGAATTGTTAGAAGTCTCAATTCCTGAATTACTTTCTGAAGACATGCATTTGGGGAATGTGCTCAGCAGTGTGATAGCTTCTCCCTCACCTTATTAAAACCTCCCTAGCAATAATGCTACAGGTGGTGTAGGGGTGGGGGAGGGTTTCTGAGAGGTTTTGGTCTGTTTTTTCGTTTGTTTGTTTCTTTTCACCTGACCTACTTTGTATACAGTACCAACATTTCCACCACCCTTCCTTCAATTTATCTTGGTTCAAGGACCTGAGCAGAACAAAGAGAGATCCCGTGACAGAATAAATAGTGTTCCTTTTCCTTCTCCTACTCTCATTGAGAGAAACTGGATGGTTTGAGGTGTGTTCTTGAGCTGTGATATTAATAGGAAAGACAAATCCTCTATTAAACATCTTGACACATCCTGTCAAGACTATTCTTGGGCATGTGAGGTAAGCCTCAAATGTTACATAACAGGGGAAATCCTTATATCCTGAATTCAATTACTTGCCATTTCTAACCCAAAGGAGCTGGATTTCAAATTTAATGTTTGTATTACTTGACACAGTTTTCTGCCTTTTCCTATTTCTGTTAAAAGACTAGGGGATGTCAGGAAGCAGAATCATGAGATCTGCCTTATTCTTCAATTCAGCGTGCACAGTATTTTACATTTAATAGCCATCCAATGAATATTCATGGATTTGAAAAAACTTACTTTAAGATAGCACTTCAAACTAAGGCTTTGGTTCTCCAGCATTTGTGTGAGTTGGAATCACCTGGAGAACTTGTCAAATCATAGATCACCTAACCCCACTCCTAGAGTTTCTGATTCAGTAGGTCAGGGTAGGAACCCTAGAGCCAACATTTCTATCAAATTCTCAGGAGATGGAGATGGCTGCAAGTTGGGGATCCCATTTTAAGAACCACAGATCAAGAAGTGTGGTTTATGTATTTTCAGTAAGCACAGAAAAGAAGGCAAGCTCTAGGAATAGGGAAAAAAGATTCATTTTTCAATGTTTCATTTCCTTATGATAATATGGCCATGTTATATTTTTAATTACTGATGAACTATTAAAACTAAAGGAAACAATGAATAGATTTGGAATTATTCAATTTACGTATGCTGCTGCTATATGACAAAAATATAGACAATTGAAGATTTGGCTCTATAGTCATAATAATATAAGTTTTATTTGTACAATGTATATTTTAATTTTTTTCAGAGATAATCTTATTTATTTTGAACAACCTTTCAAGCTTGGGGTAATTATCCACAATTTACAAGTGAAGAAAAAGTTCAGAAAGATTGTTTTAAGTGTTCAGAGAGTCTGAATACATTTGTCCTCAAGCCATAATCAAGGGAGTAGAGCTTGAACTGGAATTAGAACACCTGGGTTCTAGACTCCTTTTTCTACTAATTAACTACCACCCCAAATGCGAGGCCGCCATCAACAGCCAGACCAACCTGGCTCTCTATGCGTCCTACCTGTACATCCACAACGACGTGGCCTTGAAGCACTCTGCCTGGACTTCCGCAGCAGCTCTGGTTGGAAAGGGAGGTGAGGGAGCTCACGGACAATCCCAAGTGTTTGGAGAACCAGCACCAGCTGCATTGCCTCGCAGCAGCAAGATGCGGGGCTGTGGGGGCTGCAGGCACAGGAAAGCCTTGGCATGCACCTTTTACCTAGAGAAGCGAAGGACACGCCTCCCTGATCTACATCAGCTGGCCACTGATGGGAGCTATGCCCACCTGTGCGAGTTCCTCGAGAGTCACTACCTCCACAAACAGGTCAAGTCCTTCAAAGAGTGGGTGGCTATCTCACCAACCTGCGTGGGATGGGGGCCCTGGAAGTCAGCGAGGCAGAGTACTCTGACAAGCCCCATGTGGTCCATGGCAGTAAGAACTCAGCTTGTCTGCCTTCCATGTGGCCCCTGGGTGACTTCTCCCGATCACCATGCTGGGCATGAATATTGCAATATTTGCCTTGCAAAACATTTGCTTAATAAAGGAATATGTTTCCCAAATTAAAAAAAAAAAAAGAAACAAAACAAAACAAAAAAAAACGGAAGTAAGAGTATTAATCTTTTTGTGCCTTAGACTCATTCATGAAAACGAAAAAATCTACTTTATCTTCTTCATAAGATTGTGTGAAAATCAAATTTCATA
The DNA here is from genome assembly GCF_963455335.1 of Martes martes. Classification (NCBI taxonomy): domain Eukaryota; kingdom Metazoa; phylum Chordata; class Mammalia; order Carnivora; family Mustelidae; genus Martes; species Martes martes. The sequence goes on along the minus strand of NC_137890.1, from coordinate 111,425,771 downwards.
ATGTATTTGCAATTTAATCTAATTATTCATATTTACCTCAGTGCATAAAGAATCTAGAGACAGTTTGGTAAATAAAAACAATTTAGAAATCTATAAAGTATATTAGAGAATTAAAGTCTAATTTAGACAGCGTGATTATAACTTGTATTATTTTAGTTTAGCAGTCTCAGAACTGAATACAAAGATAGATTAATTGTTAATACTTAAGATACTTACAGCAAGTTATAAAATAAAGAATATGGAATGACCTTGTTAAGGATATAATTCACTTTGGAACCAGTAAGAATGGGGAAAAAAATGCTACAAATGATTCCATATTCTGAAACAAGTACACAGTTCTGGTATGAGGAAAGGAACATTACTAGTGCAGCTGTTTCCCCAAAGGGGGGGGAAACTTTGATTCAACCTTTCTCCTACCGACTTCCCTTCTTACTTCCCTTCAATTGCTTTCCAAAAAGTTTTGAAATATCTGTCTTCTGAATTTCATGTTTGTCCAATATTCTCATGTAATTTCTTTTGCATCTTACAAGCACGATATTCTAAATAGAAAATAAATTTAAAGCCGTTCTCTCAATGACCCTAATAACCCTTACTTGCTAGGGAGTACATGAATGTGTTATTTCTAGAAGCTCAGCCTTCATCTAGTTATGTTCACTTTCATTTAACTCAATTGAACCACAGAATATTGAAGCCAAAAGCTACCTTAAGACAACATTGAGTCCCCACTCCCTCATTTCACAGATGAGGAAGAAAAGAGCCTAGACTAGTAGTTAAAATCACATAGCTACATAGTGACAAAGCTTATACCAGAACTAAGAGATCCACCACTCCCATGACAGGTTTCTCTTGATCATACTGTCATTCCCTCTGGAGTCTGCATCTTTACTAGGAAACTAACATTTTAGAGCTAAATCAAAGGTCCTCACTGTGAGGCAGAACGTCCAGAAAAAAGTGCAGAAGGTACAGAAAAAAATTTAGATGGGCCCAGACAATGTACATTGGAGTCCTGAAGCTGATTTACTTAACACTGGCCTGAGGCATGTAGCTTCACCTCAGTGAGCCCCAAGTTAATCTTTTATGAAATGGGGGCCAAAAATACCTATATTAGAGGACTGATGGTGTGGCAGAACCTGACCAACTCTGCCCAGAATATAGGACGTAAATAATAAATGTATCATCTCTCTGTTCTTAATTTCCCACACTCTTCCACCTTTCTTCAAGTAATATCTTCCACTGATCAATACATCTTTCCCTTTCATCTGTAGAAGTAAATTCTTGGATTTTCCTTCTTGCTTCTGTGACTTTTCCTTTTTCACCCCCTACGTTAATTTTCCTTTCCCTTTCAGACCCACTCTTTCACCATGAGTAAGCCCAAGATCCCCATCCCTGTCTCCTCTACAGCTTCCTTTATAAGCTCTTTTCAGGGCAGCCACAATGAATAGGGATTGCTTACAAGGAAAAGTTGATGTGGACAGTATCCATCTCCCTGTTATATTACCCTTTCAACAGTGCTCCTAATATTCTTTCAATAACCAACAGCCATTATCCAGGCATTTGGAAAACTAGTAATGACATAGTCCCAACCTGGCTAATAAATGCCTCAACACTGCAAATATTAAATTTCAGAGTTTTTTGCAATTCTTATTTCATCCATTGTATGCTCAGTTTTAGGAAACCTTCATGACATACCTGTCACCTCAACAAAATATGTGACACTTGTCTGAATTCCACTTTGACCTTTCACCTGTGTTGAAATATCAAGTTTGAAAGAACAAACAGAAATAAAGAATATTCTTAAGAGAGCCAGAGAATCATTCGCTTGAAAATTTCTCCATTATTTTGCAATTCTAAGGAGTCGCCAACATCATTGCGAGATTTGGCTTGTGTACACCTGGAAAATATGAGACTCAAATATTTCATGTTGACACTCTGCCTTCTTTTCCCCTGGGGATGAAGAGAGAGGCAGAACTTCATGTGTTAATCCTGCCCCTGGACTGTAACTCAGCATATGCCACAGGGGTTTCCTGGTGGTCTCCTCATCTTTTGATATTTACCCCCTACCTTTTCATGCAAAATTAGTTTATTTAGCTGTTCATATACTGGAACAAAGGACTATTCAGGGTAAACGTTAGCCCCAGATAAAGAAGGCAGATGTTTATAGGGCTTGATTTTTCTTTTTTAATGTCCAAAACTCTCCTATAGAAAATATTTTTTCTAATAGCTCTCCTGAAATTCCGATATTAGTCACTTCTGTGGAATGAAGCAGTGAGAAAAAACAATATCTGATAAAATATACAAGCTATCTTAGAGTCATGACACATAAAGCGCCTTTTACTTACTGATCAAACTAGATAATTAGTCACTTAGAAGGACTAAACAGGAGAAAATTGTGATAAGAAAGAGGAGGAAAAACAAGGCTTGGAGCATGTCCAAACTCAGAATGGCAACACTATCCAAGCAGTTGAAAGAGAAGATAGAAAGGAGTTATCCCCAGATGCACTCCTCATGATTTTAAAGTGATGCTCAGGACCAACCCTGGTGTGATATATCCATATTTCTGTCCATCCATCCATTTAACACATGTTTATGGAGTAACTTTGAATGAAACACTGTATTGTTGCGTTAAGAACACAGAGATGAGGAGTCTGAAGTCTTCACCCTTAAAGAACTTACAAAGGTATAAAAGCATTTAAATAAAATTTATAGGTCAGTCTTAGATGCTGTTATAGCTGTCATATGGTGCTATAATAAGAACTGACATTTGGGGACACCTGGGTGCCTCAGTTGGTTAAGTGTTGGCCTTCAGCTCAGGTCATGATTCCAGGGTCCTGGGATTGAGCCCTGCATTGGGCTCCTTGCTCATTAGGGAGCCTGCTTCTCCCTCTGTCTGCCACTCCCCCAGCTTGAGTGCACGCGCGCTCTCTCTCTCTCTCTCTCTGACAAATAAATAAACTCTTTAAAAAAAAAAAAAAAAAGAACTGACATTTGTTATCTTGTGGCAGACACTGTTCTATAGATGAATTACTCTTTTACTCCTTCCAATAATGCTCTCAGATTATATTATTAAGTCCATTTTACACATGAGAAAATAGTGATAGACCTTAAGTAACTTGCCCAAATCCTATGGATAAGAAGAGACAGGATTAGGATTTGAGTCCTGTTTTCAAACTCCAAAAGCCATTTTCTTAACTCTGCTGCATAGCTCCTAGGAGTCCACAGGAGTTTGAGCAAAACCAAGTAAAATTTTGCAGAACTAAATGTGAGAAATATTACACAACTTCTAATGGTCTTCTCCACTTGAATTTTCAGCTAGTCAGCAAGGAAATATAGTTCTTCAGCTGAAATTGGGAAGAATATATGGTTATTATAGTCATTGCTTCATTCCCTAGAGACTCAGTATAAACATGACTGGTTGCAAGCTTAAACATCAAGGTTATTCACTGGCAAACTGTAACTTCAAGGATTAAAAAGGGTGAGTAGGACACCTTAGGGTTGTTATGATTTGGCCATTTTCCTTGTGAGTAGAGATAGGCATTTGGGCATTTCTTAGGCTCACAAAAGACATGATTTAAAAATAAAAAAGGGGGGGGGAGTCCAGTGAAGATTTGTGAACAAGACAAATTTTGTCAGGGTATAGGAGGAGACCTAAAAGACTGAGGCATCTAATTTGATACACTTATAAGCCACAAACATGTCTGAATGACCAAGAGCCAGCCACCACCACAAAATAACCAGGATTGGTCCGGAGTCAGCAGGGAAGAGCTGGGAAGAAGGCCAGGCCAATAATGAAAGGGGGCATTAAGGTACACATTAAACTCTCCAAAGGGGGGAAAAATAAGCAAAATTTCTAAGACATCCCTAACAAAAAGTTGAAGTATTAACATTTTTGCTAAAGTAGCAAAAATAACAAATTTGCTGGTTTCACAAGGTACATTATATTGCCTTTCTTTTTTTTTCTTGTAGTGGGGAGGTGGTAAAGTTTCACTGAGCAATAGTGAGGATGTAAGAGACTTTTCGAAAGTGGTACATTAACCAATTATTGGGAGTTTGAAGGGAGCAATTTACTTTTCTGGCATTGAGAAATCAGCATATTTGGAGCCGGCATCCAATGGCTTAGTCCCATTCCCTGAGCGAGTTGGGATTCCAGATGGGAGAGAAGCTGTCTTACTTCAAGGAGTAAAGCTGCCACTGGAACTCAGGGCACTTGATTGAAATTTCAGACATCGCATTTTGTCAGAGTTCAGATCCCTTTCCTTTGAAATGCCCTGCCTTAATAACCGCTCGAACCCATTGCCAATCTTGCCGGCAACAGTGCCTTTCTATGATTGCGAAAATTAATGAACAGTCACTGGCTAATATAATTAAACCCAAACACTCCTGATTTCAGTATTAAGAAAAAAACATCGCCCTGATTTTCTCTTGACAACACAAAAGTCTTGCCATCCCCGCCGAACTGTTTAATTATTGAAATGAACTGTAACAGTACACCGGATAGGGGCAGAGGTCGCTGAAACAGTTCTGGAAGTCAGAAATCGGGCAGGGGCTGACGCAGAGCCTGCCAACGCCTCAGGCTGCAGCCTCAAACCCACACACTTTTTCTCAGGCAGCCAGCCTCTGATAGGTAGGGTGATAGGGGCCTAACTTGCTAGTATTCCAAAGGTCCAACGGTGCTTGCTTGTTTTAAGACAAGCCAAAATATGCTCGGTGACCACCACGACATTGCGATTCCCATGCCCTACCACATTCCTCTTTTCAGATCCCAGGCATTTTTTTTGTCTCTCTACGTGCAGTCCAGGATGTAGACAAAATGAATTCCAAGTGACCTATGTGGGGGTGGATTTTTTTTAGAAACAAACAGCAAATTAAGAAGGGGGAAAAAACTCCTGTTGTCACTTTTTTTTTTTTTTTTTTTGAAGGGAGTGTATATGTCTATTTTCTCAGGACACTTTCTGGCAGTGACAACAGAACTCAGTTCTGTTCAAGTATCTTCTTTTTTCCCTCAATTTTAAAATACTAAATATCAGTCCCCTATTTTGTTTAACTTCCTCTTCTGCCTCTCAGACCTAAGTGAACCTAGATAATTATTTTCTTTAAATAGAGATATCCAATTTTCTGTGGTTCTGGAATAACAACATTTCCTGGAAAGGTAGGGATTTTTTTTCTAATACGTCAATAATATCTAAACTGTTACAAAAGATAATGGGGAAAAATAGCTGGAAAAGATTGCTAGAAATGTTATTTCTAGGTAAATCAGAGTAAATGTGTGATTTTCAAATATGTTAGTAATTAATATTCAAGAGAATTAATAATGAAGAAAAGTAACAAAAATAAGTATATTCAATGGTTTGATAAAAAAAAGTCTTAACATTTTGTGTGTTCTGAATTACAAATAGAACTTTTAAAGAAAAAATAGTATCTGAGGTAACAAGGTTTCTTGTTGTATGAGATGGCCTGAAGAAAACCTGTCCTCAGTTTTTGTGTTCTACACCATTCTCTTGGATGCCACCCTTCCCCCACCGCATGCCTAATACCAATGGGATCTGTTATTTCTCTCTTTTTCTTATTAAAACTTGTCCTAAGTCTAACCATGAGAAAGCCTTAAAGGGTTTTAGTTATCTTTTAACTAGAGAACTTGGATATGTGGCCTCCTTTAGGACCAGCAAAGGTAATGGATGGACTAGATATTACTGTTGAGGTATACCATCTTTAACCAAACTGAACATTCAAGCAATTAACTATTGCGCTGGGACAAGAAGTCCAAGCCAAAACTATCCCAGGTAAATGGGCCATCTTATGTATTTATGTAAATATTTGATAGTAAAGAAACCCATGTTTAGACATACATTAGATGGCTGTACGCTGTCTTTTTCCTTACCAGACAACCCCTCCTTCTTCTTTCACTCACTGCCCCGTTCTTTAAGCTGAACTCCTAGATCGACACCACTAGCTTCCTAGAGTCTCAATTCAACCTTTGCCATCTCCAGATATTCTCCAGTCTTTATAGATAGATTTGCTAGGATCAGGTGAGACTTTGGTGTCTCCAGGCCAGCTTCCCAGAGTGAGAGCTCTCTGCCATCACTCAGACCCTCTGTCTCAGGCCAGCTGGGAGCCAAGAGTCCCGATGCAAGAAAAGCTTTATGTTTTATGCATGGTTGCATGGGTGAAACAATTAGGACATGTGAAATGAAGTAGAACTCTATCACAAGCTGACTTAGTAGGACAAAAACACAGTACCATGGGAAGAAATTCTATTTGCCGTAGTATTAGAGTGCATAGGAAAAAAACCCTGGCATGGTCACGATGAATTTAGTTGTACTTGTCTCCAGGTACAAATAAGACTGTTAAAAAAAAAAAAATCCCTAGCAGTTCCTTTGGATACGTTTTGTGAAAATGTAAAGAATGGCTAGCAGTCATTTTCAAACTTTAGTATTTATGAGAATCACCTGGAGTCATTTGTAATGGTTCCTGAGTTCCATCCTTCAGCAAATTGGATTAGATGCCCAAGAAGTATATATAATAAGCCCGCCAGGTGATCTGGGTATCAGGGGTCCACATGGTCAAAAGCATTGGGGAAAAAGGCTTCATTTTTTTTCAGTCATCCCCTTGCCAATGCACAGGATGATGTGGGCCTCTCAGTAGCTTCTTCTAGTTGTCTGCATGTCCTCATGCATTAGGAGGGATGCTCAGACCTACCTGTGCCTGGAAAAGAGACTTCCTCATTCCTATAAAAGTGGTATGGTAATGTCCTGGGAAAACAGACCACTTTGGGCATAGACTTGAAATTAAGGACTAAGATCAGTCTCCAGAGAAATAATGTTAAGTATAGCCTAAACCCCACTCAAAGAGAAACTGTGACTCCCTTTATGATCCAGCCTTGGCAAAGAAAAGTAAAAATGCGGCCCAGCCACCTCAGTGATGTGCAGGAGCAAACTATAGAAAATATGAATGGAAATTACTGGTAGGGAAACATCTGAATTTTTCAAACAAGGTGAATTTTCCTCTTGGTTGACTAATTCAACATTCCAATCTGAGAAGCAATCGCGACTGAAAACTGGACTTAATCCATTCTTTAAATAGCATTACAGCCTTCTTTATTTCTCTCCACACTGCATTTTGTTGTTTTTGTCTCAGAGGCTTTAGCACAGGGCCAGGACTTGCACTGGGAGGCCTGCGGATTACAGGAAATAATGACCTGTATATATTTAGTTGTTCAAAGGAAATTAGAGTAGCCTGATTTTTATTATTCCCCAATGTCCCCCGTTCTCTGGTGTAATAACTTGCCCTGTTCTCTAATTTACTTTTACATCATCGGAAATGTATACCATTTAGCCCAGATTCTCCCATGACCAATCAGGACCCGCTGCTAGTTGGGTTCACAAAACCTTCCACAGAATGGGAAACCTTCCTAAAGCAGCCAGCCAAAGACACCGAAGAGCTGATCTTGCCAGAAAGTATGTGACCTGGAGAAATTTACCAGCTTCTTCCTTTAGGTAGCAGGTGAATGCCGTATGCCCCTGCCGCCGAATGTGACAGCTAACCTTTTCAGGACTAATGTCGTTTTAGATTAACCTTCTCTTGTAAAAATGTGTAGGCAATTTCCTTCCACTTAATTTTTTAATTGTTAATCTATCAGTGTATTTCCAGTGGTGCTGCTGCCCAGTTCTGCCTGTCCTTCCCACCCCATCTCTCACCACCAAGCTTGTTAAGCTGTTTAATGTTAATATCCAACACTGAAATTCATCTGCTTGTATTTTTTAACTTAGAGGGAAAAGCTCTGTTTTTTTTTAAGAATTATGATTAGATGTTTAGATTATGATTTCATTGAGATTTTCTTATTCTGTAGCACATATCATCTGAATATGCCAGAATACTGGGGGGCGGGGGAGAGAGGGGCACAGCTGAGAATACAATATATATATTGAAGATGAATATCACAATGTCTTCAAAACATTTGCAACTTAGCAGCTCTTCTTTTCACTACCACTGTATATTTGGCATATGGACTCTTCAAATGAAACTAATATTTGAAAGGTAGGCAAAACTGATTTTTGCTAGATTCAGTGTGTTGTTTGTGATGATTGATGAAGGTTTGTGGATTCTCTAAATTCTGTTACAATAGAGTGAGTTGTGTGCTCTTTCACCGCCAGGATTTGGCAGGATAAAAATGAAGAGAAATAGTAAGTAATTTTAATAATCACAACTTCTGAAATTCGCTCCAACACGATCATATTTTAAGAGCTCAATAAATTTATAAACTTCTCTTCATCCCACCCCAAGCATTTCTTTTCAGTCTGGGCAATTGCCTCATAATTAAATAGGTTTCTCTATTCCAAAACAAACTCAAGTTACTAGAATTCATTTGACTTTAATTTCCTTCAGTCTCCTATATTGTAAGATTAATTATTGGTTTTGTTCTGTCTCCTCCCTACCCCTTCTGAAACAGCAGCAATCCGCCTCACTTTCCCACTTAAAATCTCTTACAAAGAATATTTTTCCTTTTTGAATACTCTCTCCAATTTGATACCTCTGGATGTTCCCTACATCTTCCTAAATCTTAACTGAATCCTCTCAACTCTCTGAACTTAACACAATTTTCAAAACACTACTTCATAGTAATTCTAAGGACTGGACTATAGTTTTATTACTGGAGCTTAGACAGTCTCTCTTACCAAGTTGACTGCCTTGCTCGAAATCCTGATCCTAAGTGACAGGGTAACTTGGTTGGGTCTGTCTTCGGAGGTTGCAGAAGTGCTTTTGGAATACTGTGGCTCACTAACCCTCCAAGGACCTTTGAGCCTCAGAAAAATTTGAGATATGAATCGTTTGTACCTCAGTGTATATTTAAATCAGCTAGGGTTTTTCCTTTCCAGAGACTTCACCAGGTGGCTGGCCATGTGAATGGGGGTAAAGGAATGGGGCTGGGAGTGAGGGAGCTGGATAGGGGATACTATCGTGGAATGGAAAAGAGAAATACCGATTTTTTCTCTGCAGTGACAAGAAGATTCAATTGTCAGTCCTCAGTTAGAAAATATTCATTCTGGGCACGCCTGGGTGGCTCAGTCATTAAGTGCCTGCCTTTGGCTCAGGTCATGATCCCAGGGTCCTGGGATCGAGCCCTATGTCGGGCTCCCTGCTCAGTGGGAAGCCTGCTTCTCCCTCCTCCACTCCCCTGCTTGTGTTCCCTCTCTCGCTGTCTCTCTCTCTGTCAAATAAATAAACAAAATCTTAAAGAAGAAAGAAAATACTCATTCCAATTGATTATATTCATTCCAAAATGATTTCATAGGGAATCATGAAAACCAATATTATAAGAGGATAGACAGATAGATAATATATTGAATTATTTCTCTTAAGGTAAAAATTTGGATTTTCCTCTGTGTTTTTCTCCCCTTCTTTTTCTTGAAGGTTTTTTTTTTTTAATTGAATTTCAATTATTCCATTTATCTGTATGTTTGTCCTTATGCCAGCACAAAACTGTCTTGATTACTGTAGCTTTATACTAAGTTTTTAAAACAGGGATTGTGAGTCCTTTAACTTTGTTCTTCTTTTCCAAGATTATTTTGACTATTCTGGGTCCTTCAAATGAATTTTAGGACAGCATGTCAAGTTCTGCAGAATAAACAACTCAGCTACAGATAAGGATTGTGTTGAATCTATGGAATTTACTTCTGAGTTTTTTATTATTTTTCATGGAATTGCTTTCTTAATTTTGTTTTCAGATTGTACATTGCTAGTGTATAGAAATATAATTGAATTTTTATTTTGATTTTATACCCTGCACCCTTGTTGAACTCTTATTGGCTCTAAATTTTTTAGTGGATTCTTTAGGATTTTCTACATATAAGACCATGACTGCTACAAATACAGAAAGCTTTAATTTTTTTTTTCTCCATTCAGGATGTCTTTTATTTCTTTTTCTTGCCTAATTGCTTTGGCTATAACCTCCAGTAAAGTGTTTAATGTACATGACAAGAATAACATCATTGTCTTGATCTTAGGGAGAAAATATTCAGTCTTTCATTGTTAAGTATAATGGTAGCTAATGGGATTTTTCATAGATGTTGAGGAAGATCTCTTCAATTCCCAGTTTACTTAGTGCTTTTATCAGGACAAAATTTTAGATTTTGTCAAAAGCTTTTTCTGCATCTTTTGAGATGATCATGTAGTTTTGTCCTTTATTGGCTTTGTGTATTCTATTAGTTGATTTTTGAGAAGTTAAACCATCCTTGCATTCCTGGGATAAATTTCACTTGTTCAGTATATAATCCTTTCTATATGTTGCTGGATATGGCTTGCAGGATTTTATCAAGGAGTTTTGCTTCTATAAGGAAAACTGTTTTTATTCTGCAGTTTATTTGTGATGTCTTTATTTTCCTATCAGGGTAATACTGGCCTTTTAGAATGAGTTGGGGAGTATTTTCTCCTATTCTAATTTATTGATGAATTCATCAAAAATTGGCACTAATTCTTATAAATGGTAGAATTCACTAGTAAAGTCATCTGGGTTTGGGTTTTTCCTTGTAGGAGGGCTTTCAATTCCTGAGTCAATCTCTTGTTATATGTTGCCCTGAGTATTTTTGCAATTTTAAAAGTGGAGGCATTTTCACTTATTTATAAAAGCCAAAACTCGCTGAAAAATTATCTTTGGCTTCATGATAAGGGAGGAGAATGAAGAGAATTCCTCCAAATAAGCATGGAGAAACTTCCCTTAACTGGGGAAAGAGTAGGTGTATCAGGCATAATTTGTGGCATAATCCTAGGGAGGGGCCAATATTTCATAGCAGGGATGTGACCAAAGAAAGATACTGGACATGAAGTTTGGACTCCCAGAATCTCGAACTTTCTCCTGCCTCTGGAGACCCTGGGAGCTGTAGAGTCACTAGACCTACAGGTACCTGTATAAGCTGATACAAATGGATCCTCAGTGATACATAATATGGATTTATGACTAATGTCTGGAGTAACTCCCTAACATTTTAACTTTACCTAGAATCCATGGTAGAACAGTGGCTTTGTTAGATTTGAATTGATTTAAAGAAGGTACAGATAAACTTATTTATTGACTAAAATTTGTAGGAAGTCATTGACATTCTACATCTTTATAATTCTCCACAGTAGACCAGCCATGCCTGAAGAGTCTTTCAGCAAAGCTGAGTTATCTAGAAATTCTTCGAAGATGTTAAATCTTTTCAGTATAACATAGAGATAATGCTTCCTGATTCTGGAGCCAGAGTGCCTGGAATTAATGCCTGGATCAGCTATTTAGTAGTATTGGGCACTTAGGCAATTACTTAGTCTCTTTGGATCTCAGTTTCTTATGTACCTACCATGAAGAATTATATAACAATTGTCATTTGGTCCTTATATACTAATATAATATAAATAACCTGCTGAAGAACTAAATTCTGTGCCTGAATATGCCAGGCTTGGTACTTGTCTTTTAAATCCAGTATGTCAAATCAGTGTCAGAGCCCTGCAGGGTAGGTATTGCCATATCCATTTTATAAATGGGGAAATGGGTGAGGAAAGATTTGGTGATCTCTCACTCCTGTTTGCTCAGCTAATACCTGACAGGTCTAGCACACAGATTTGGTCTGAGCCTTTAGTCCATGCTGCTGCTTATCCTTCAGGTTGCTGCCAAAGTAATTTTGTTATAGTGCGGCTTTGATTATAACACACTCAGCTCAATGGGTCCCTATTGCCCATAAAATAAAGCCTAAACTCTCAGCTTTAAAATTCAAAGCCTGTTATAATCTGGCCCAAATCTCCATTTCCAGCCTCTCTACTCATTGATCCTTCTCACACCCACTACACTCCAATCAAAACATATAACTTTTCATTTGCAAGTATGTCATGTACTTCCCTGCAAGGATGCCTTTGCACATGTCTTCTGTCCCTTCTACTAGAATATTCTTCTATCCAGTGCTACCTCTACCATAAGTGCCTTAAATCTCAAATAGATGTAAAATCCCCTCCTCTGCTCTCCCATAGGAGTTCTCACCTTTATACTTAATGTAAAATAAATGCCAATGCTTCTCAGTTGGTGAATATTTGGAAATGCTGAGAGGATCCACATGCCCTTCTGTATTACCTGCCTAATAAGCTGCTCTGATAAGGGACCCATCAAAGTAAAGAGGTATCTTGCAACTTTTTTTTTTTTCCCAATCATCTATCATCTCAGTAAGTCCAAGTGAAGACACCTAGTCTATGGATACCACCGGTGCAGCCACATGGGGCTCTAGGTCCATCTTGCCCCTTTCATGGGCTTACATTAAGATGATGGGAGGCAAAGGCTTTAAATGGATCATGGAAATTGTTATATTAATGTCAATTGCATGGCCAAGTGATTAGAAAAACACTACAGAGTCTTTTTCAGGGGTTTGAGAGATTATGTGGCCCATGAATTTATTAGGGACACAAGTACTTCAAAAAGTCTGAAAGTACTGAGATCGTGGATGTGGCCAGAAGGCTCCAGGATTATGTTTCTGTAACCTGACAGTAGAATTCCTTTCTCCTAACTCAATCTCCCAGCTAGTGGCTGAGTGGTGGCTGACTCTGGATAAGATTTCACTTCTTAGATGCATTGCCTACATTATACAGTTGATTGTAGCAGCATTCACTGAAGGGAGAGAGAGGGCTAGGAGAGAAATGATGGTTAAAACTACCACCCCAAATTTCCAGGTCATCTTCTATCTCCAACCTTGACATTATTTTGATGTTTGATAGAGTGATTTCCACACTTGCTCAAAGCCTAGAAGTGTCCAGGTACCTGACATACATTAGGCATTCAGCACATATGTTTAATGAAAGACAGAAAGAAGGAAGGAAGAAAGGAAGGAAGGGAGGGAGGGAGGAAGAAAGGAAGGAAGGAAGGGAGGGGAAGGGAAATGTCTTTCTGGTTTGGGTGACACTGGTGTATGCATTTGTTAAAACTCATTAAATGGTACACCTAAGATTTGAACATTTCACTGTACATAAATTTTATCATAAAAATATGTGAACAGATATCCTGGACATACTAGATATAAATTCTAGCAATTATATGCATGTTGAAGTCTTTAAGGGTGAAGTGTACTGATGACTAGGATGTAATTTGAAACACATCAAAAAGGGAAGTAGATAGATGGATAAACAGTTATGTGATAATGCAAATAGCATCATTGTAGAATCCACATGATGTGTCTATAGGTGTTCACTGTATAGTCCTTGCAACTTATTTTTATGTCTAAAAATTTTTATAGTTAAATGTTGAGGAAAAAAAAGAAAAAAGAGAATAACTAAATACCAAAGAGATGTGAAATTGAAGTATATAAAGAGAAGAGAGTTTGACAGAAAAGCTTACAGATGATTGAGCTGGTAAGCCTCTCTGGGTTCAGCTGAAGTAGATGAGTAAAGGAAAAAC